>NC_089756.1:59094477-59164477 GCF_040412425.1 Macrobrachium rosenbergii
AGGGGTGAGTGGAAACCCACAGTTCTAGTACTTAAAACAATTAAAATAAATTTTATTTCTTTCTCTGCTACATTATAGATGTAAAAAAAATTGGTGAGGTGGCTTGGAAAAGGTTCCATCCATTGAAATATATATATATATATATATATATATATATATATATATATATATATATATATATATATATATATATATATATATATATATAATATATATTAATTACACCCGATTATATAGGGTCAGAGAGGGTCATAACTTCCTTCCACATCTGTTTTAAAATCAATTTCATAATCATTATATGTCTCAAAGACGCAACGGTAGTGATGGCCGCCTGCTCACTGGGTCAGCACATTCTCTCTCTCTCTCTCTCTCTCTCTCTCTCTCTCTCTCTCTGTCATTATCCAAGTCACTAACTAAACTAAGGAATAACAACAAAAACATGACTACAAAAATATAATTTATTCAGTAATCTAACATGGCAAGTAGATTGGACTCAGAATAGGAATGAAATGGGAATATCTGCAACCCAGAATTGTTAACCCAATTAAACAAGCAAGAAATATAGCATAGTGCTATCAATGTCCACCAGATGAGTCTTTACAACAAAAGAGTCAAAATAAGTCAACACAAGCGTAGTCATGATAAGTCACATCCCCTCCATTTATATTGACCTCTATTTAATTTACCTGAGGAAACAAAGGGAACAACACAACATTTAAAAACAGGCACAGAGAAAAATAAATATGGGATGTTTTCCCACGTTACCAACCCCTAAAGAAATGCAAAAAATTAAACATGGTAAAATCAAACATCAATAAAAATCAGAGACAACAGATACAAAAAAATAAAAGGGGAAAAAGATAGTCAGCATAGTAACTGGCGCAAAGAATCAGTACTTGATAAACAGTTAATTAAACCCATTCAGGTTTTTTTTTATAAATAAAGTTTCAGCTCACCTCACAAGCAGTCACAAAGTCTTCCAGGAAAGTGGATCTGGGCACGAAGGGATCTAATCCTGGAATGTCTAACCAGCACTCAAATTGAATAATTCACACCTTCTTGACACGCCCATGAAAACAAACGCTCTAACTGGAACTTGACGACTTCCAGTGGCATAACCAGCGCATCACCCAGGAAACGATGCCCCCTTATCTCCATGAGAAGCTAGACTGACTCCAGGCCTTCATCAGCACTGACTCGCTGAATACGTAGGCACTGTTTCCATTTACTTTTTTCCAGAATAACTCCGACAAAACTGCCTAGCTAAAAAAAGAAATCTAGCACATTCATCCTAAATGTTTTTCATATATATATATATATATATATATATATATATATATATATATATATATATATATATATATATATATATATATATATATATATATATGTATATATATATATATATATATATATATATATATATATATATATATATATATATATATATATATATATATATATATATATATGTATATGTATATATATATATATATATATATATATATATATATATATATATATATATATATATATATATATATATATATATATATATATATATATATATATATATATATATATATATATATTGTTACAAATGTCCTTTTGACCATTTGCATTTTGCTTCTCCGTCCTAATATTTCAGTATAACATAACATAAAAGAAGTACTAGATGTTTCTGTGAATTTCATTTGACGTTTTCCCACACCTTGCCCTTTCCAATAATGACAACCCAGTTGTCAAATGAGAAGGTAAATCCATGACTGTACCCAAAGTAATTAAGAACACCTGACCTGACCTAATAATTCTCACTTGGGGGAAAAGTTAGTAGTCCTTTGCACATTAAAAGAGATCTCTTTGAGACTTTACACTGTTCCGATATTGTTAAACAGTCCCCAGCCAATTCGCCATGAGAGCCATCTGAGGAAATTCCCCCTCTGATCAGCTACCTGCCATGCCATTACAGGTCACCTCCTTGACCTGACCACACCTGCATCTCTTCCCACTCAGCCTCACCTCTCAAATCTAATTATCTCGTTATTTTCCCCTCTCTCCCTCGAACCTTTTATCAGGCAGCTCTCAACGACCTTTCCAGATACCTGCCGGGATTATCCGCTTGCCCCGAGGAGAGGACAATAGATGACCCCATTAAGAGGGAACTGTCAAAACATGACCACCGTTGACGCCGTTTGCAGTATAAATACGAGCTCCGATGGGACATCCTTTGCTAGTGTATCTTACGACGTCTTTCTTTCAAGAAGCCTGTTTGGATAGGGACTCAGATCAAGTCCTCACTAGCATTTTACCTTTTACCTGAATTTTCCACCTGTTCTCCTACCCATACCCCTTTGACATCTCCCTCAGAGATTCTTGTGATTTTGACTGTGGTGTTTGATTTATCAATATTGGAATACCAGTGTTAATCTTACTTTTGCCTTGACTATAAGTATTAACATGCAGTGAGTTATTATTACCAATGCCAAAGATCAGTGTTTGTTATTTGCTTACGCTTCCAAGCCAATTGTCACTCGAAATTCCTTCGTACATTACAACATCCCCTGCTTTGCAGATTCGTTTTGTGAGTACCTGTTGTGTGAAATTACCTGTAGGTCAATGGAGCCATCTTCCTGCAAACTGCAGGTGCCATAACCAGTCAAGATATCTGGATCCCCAGTGTGAGCCTTGTCTTGCTTGCTGTACCCCACCTTGTACTATCTAAGGATTGTATCCCATATTTGTGAAGTTTATTAGCCTAAGAATGCATAGTTATAGCACTTGCAATTGTGTGGCACTCTTGCTTATCGATTGTGATTTTAGTACAGTAGTTTTGGATAGTGCCACGGAGCTCTACTGACAGCTCCTGTAAATATTTCCTTTTCTGATACTTTAGTGAATTATATATTTTAAGTGGACAATCTAAGTTTACCTTAAAAAACCCTTACTTTGATGATATTTTGAGTATATTCACTAATCAAAACCTTTTCTGATCACTGGAGCGTAGCCCCCCCTTAGTCAGTTGTCGTTACCTAAGGCATAATTAGAGCCATCCCTCATACCCCACGGCTGCGTGAACATGACAATATACAGGTATATATGTGTATGTATATATAAATATATTACAAATATTAAGTCACAAATGTCATTTGATATCAAATGCGCAATGCCTTGAGAATAACTTACACCCAAGGGGAATTTTAATGACTTAAGTATATCTACCCCGACCAGGGTTCGAGCCTCGTCCCTTGGTTTAGATATTCGAGTCATGGTCAGTCCCGATGCACTTATCAGTTGTAATTCCCTTTGAGCAGAAGTTATTCCCATGGTATAGTGAGTTCGATATCAAACGATATTTGTGGCTTAATATTCGTGAACATAAGAAATTTAGCGTGCATAAATGACAAAAATCCATTTAGCTTTTCATAACTATAACTTTTCTTGGTTAACAATGCAGTACATAATCTCCATTAACATTGACTATATTTACGATGAAGTGCAGCTTGCCAGTCACCGTAGTGTTCGTGGTAGAAAGGAGATTCTTCTGATGAGGAAAGTAACATTTTTTGCCTTTAATTTATTTATAATATATTGGCGCACGTTTGCTCATTCATGTGCCCTTGTTACATACAGTGCATTTCCTCCCTTTTATGTAGGTGTCTAAATGAATATGTAATATTCATATATATTTATATTTCTTTACATGCCCAAATGTATGTGCGAATGCTAAATTGCTCATTTCATGTAGGCGTTTGTACGTGTGACTTGACTTCACATACGTGCATATATATTGTTATAAGAGCATGGGTCAAATTTACAGTTTGTAATTACTGATTTGAATATTTCTCAATATTAACTTAGCATGAGTTGCAATCTGTGTATATTTTTATGTAATTATTCACACGATTTCCTCCGGAAAATAAATGTACAAGCTCCTTCTTGCATATAGGGAGGAAAATCCACCCCCCCCCCTTTAAACTGGGCCTGAACAATCTGGGGAATGTGAACTTGATCCCTAAGTAATTCCTTGAACTCAGACGAATTTGCCCAGACTTTAATTGCAGCCATACGCTTTCATTTCATAAGAGCCATTAATTGCACATGCAACTGACGTGAATATATCGCTGAATTGTGCAATATAATTGACATATGATCGTGGAGTGTGATTGCACGCTGTTGCAGCTACATGAGGTCTGATGGCAGGTTTCCAAAGTTGCAAATTGTCTTTGCAACAGCTCTCTCAGAGGTTTGCTTTAACTAGAAAAGGATTTATGCACGGACAGAAGAAGAGGGTTGAGCGCATTAATACTGTAACGCCCTGCCTTTGTGAAATGCCATTCATTGATTTTGTTACTGAAATTTGCAACTCTTCCGTCATTAAGTAATTATTCATCTAATTACAACGAAATTGGTTAGCATTCCGGTCCCGTTATGACTTTTATTAGTATTCCGTATTGCTGCTCACACCTGACTACTATGTTTTGCTACAAAGCAGGACGTCCATCCTGCGTATAGCTCCCCCCCCCCCCGCTTTTAACAGGGTTCTGGATCGATGTGACGATGTATATTAACTCCCCTGCTGAGTTACATTGCCTCATTTCAACTCGTTCTCTTGTATATTCTCTTACAGAGGGCGTCCTTAGAAAAGGGTTGCACATAATTTGTTGAATAAAAAGTTTTTAGCGGATATATGGGTGTGGCACTCCCTGCTGTCTTGTTTGGCTTTGAAGTTGCATCCTCTTGGGGAAGCGGCTTATCAAGGAATAATTACATTCAGCCAGTTGAATGAAAGGTTGTTAGCAAGAGGGAGTTTATTCCAGTCATAGATGACCCGAGGAAAGTTTATCTGGAGCGTAATAACACCATAGGTTGTAAAAATAAAACATGGCATTGCCTTATTCATATCTGTTCTTGTCTCCTCAGCTATCCTCAATTTTTTCTCCTTTTCCATTATTGTATAATAATATCTTTGTCACTTTTTAGACGGTTAGTTCTTTTCCATCACATTCTAGTTCCGCTGAAATTTAGATAACTGCCTAAAGGGCTTCGTTGGAGATCTCAGACGCCTTCTGTGGACATCGTAGGACTTCGGGAGTAACTTCCCTCTTTTACCGACACTCACCCCTGTCCTCCTTTGTTCACTTTGTCTGTTTTAAGGGAGAACCCCGTATTCGGTAGAAGTCTATCGCCGGTGCATAGACTGGAACCAGTTTTCTGATCAAACGAGACAAGAAACTTAGATTTAGAACTATGAGAAAGAAGGCTATTGAATAACCAGTGGGATGAAGCAAAACAGGGAAGCCTTGCTATGTTTATGTGACCTTTCAAAAAGCCTCTCTTTTCTAAGCTTTCAAATAATTAGTCGTGATCGAAATATCTGAGCATCTTTAGTTTACAAGTTCCCACATTACTGAACTGAAGGGGATGCTCACTCTCCCGCCATGGATAGGACACGTCGATATCAGTCAGGTGGTTGGGTTAGTGGTCATGGCGGGAGTCATGTTAGTATTCTGTAAACATGACCGCCATTTTCAATAGATTTCTCTCTTTTGGACTACTTTCCGTACTTGGGTTTGTTTGATAAAAATGTCAACAATCTCATGTTGTTGCTGCTTTTGATAAGCGATCGTGAAATAAGAGAAATTTTTACTCAAAAGATACATAAAGTATATACTGTAGATATGTAGATAGATAATATACCGCGTCAATAAAAGGAGATTTTACAAAATAAAGTTAATTTAAAGTTTGAATATGGATTAACAACCAAGTGTTTTTTCGAGTATCTTTTTTTGTCTATACCTAAGTGAAAATTATTTGAATACTGATAAGGGCTTTCAACTAGGAAACCTTTTGGCACTGGATATTGCAAAAATACTAATGATGTTTGAACTTTGGCTCACACGTGTACTCTTCACATTCGTACAAGATTCAAATCTGCCTTGTTTCTCTCTCTCTCTCTCTCTCTCTCTCTCTCTCTCTCTCTCTCTCTCTCTCTCTCTCTCTCTCTCTCTCTCTCTCTCTCATACCAGATTGGAAACTATGTAAAAATGAGAAAGATTCGTTTATCACGTACGAGAAGAAAACTAGTGCAGAAAACTTCACACGAACATGCTCCAAAAAGAAAGAGTTTCAATTTTCAAGTACGCAGAATTCCGTTCGGCTTTCGACAGGACACTGTGAGTGAAATATGCAAACATGCGGAACACAGCATTGCTGGAGAAAAACTTGTAAAGCAAACTTGCAAAATGATCACCTGAGTCTGTTCCTGAAAATATCTTGGCATTTGCAAATAAAAAAAAATGATCGAAGTTTGTGTGGGCTTCGTTTAATGTCAGTTTCGTTTCAAAGAAATTTTGTCCTCTGAAATAGATGCACTAGTGTTACACCTCTATGCTTCAATTGTCAGAGCTTTAAGGAACACAATGAGATATTAGGCCGTTGAACTGAAGTTTCTCTCTCTCTCTCTCTCTCTCTCTCTCTCTCTCTCTCTCTCTCTCTCTAAAGTGAATAGGTTGAAAGTAGCTGAATAGACAGAGCCATTCAGCCATCAAATGTTCATGGTACATTTGATTAATAGTGTAGATAAATAGTGTAGAGGCATTTTGATAACATTGGATCCCAGTCCTCTCTGTGACCCATTTCTTCGCACTAGACTCTTCTGTGTCCCTGTGTAACATGACTAGCTTGAAATGGCGCAAAGCAAATTGACGTGGGATGGGCAGTACATTGCCAGCTGGAGTAGGTCACAGTGAGATCCAGGATGCCAAGGGCTCGAATGAAACCGGCATCCCCATAAGGTAAATTCCAGTGATTTTTCCTTAAATTCAAGTTATGGAAGTCTGTGGTTACATTTCCCCCAGTACTTGCAGTATTTTTTCTTTGGTTAAATCGCACTTATTTTCCCTCTTCCTCAATTATTTTGGCCCTTCAGGTCCTGCGATAGATTAGGATATTGAGCTGCCTATCCCATCTGCCTGTAGGTAAACCAAGAAAATATTCTACGAGTATATAGCCAAAGACACTCCATTCAGTCATTACACCAATGGAAGGTTGCGTATAAAGACAGGTGGAAGATCAAGTTTGTGTGTGTTCGATGTGTTATCCTTATCAAGCAAAGGTTGGGGATGAAGGAAACAACGAAATATCCAAAGTAGGTTCTTAATGTCTAGTGGAGTCAACAAATTCACAGAGTTGCAAATTATGTGTTTATAAAGGAAACAGCCGTCCCATATGGGCGAAACATTACTGCCAGACGGGATAAGGTTTGTTGATTACATATCGTGCATGATACATATTGGAATGACATACATTTAATACATTAGGGAGGTATATAAATGGACATGAAATATAAAAGAACATAATACATGTATATGAAGGTTCATATATCATACTGAATATGTCTTTCATGTACCTACACCTCCCTCCCCCCTCACACTAGTAGTATACTCTTGAGTGGACTCTTTTTCTGCCAACCTTTGAGAACGACATGGGAACATGGGGGAAATCAACTAAGGACTGCTTTTCCCGGTCCAAGCAAGGGGCCACAGGGGAAAGAGGGGATGGGTCAACACTAGGATGTGGCAATGGGTGAAGGAAACAACGGTTTCGCCACCATATACGACCACTAGGGAGATGAATCTCATAGTCCCTTGACCTGCCGAAGCTCATGACTACCCCGACCTTGTCCCAGCAGTGAGTTGTCGGGTCTTGGATCCGAACATGCTGTCCAATAGTCAATCTGGGTAGGGGGTGGACATGCTGATCGTACCGGGTCTTAACTTGCTTGGCACGGTTGGCAGCACGGCAGTCACAGTCCTCAGTCTTGACCTGCCACTCCTTTGAAAAGGACTCCGGGTGTGCAGGGATGCGTGACCTAAGAGGTCGGCCATACAGAATCTGGGCAGGGGAGCAGCCTGTGAAATTGGGAGTTTTCTGGAGCTCTAAGAGACCTCGATCAAACTCTTTGTAATTAGTGTTGCCGGAGGGTACCGTTGTCAGGATAAGATGCTTGATTGACTTCACAGTGGCTTCGGCATGACCATTTGATTGTGGATAATATGGGGAGGTAACTACATGTTGAACTCCCCATGGCTCCATGAAGTCCCAGAACTCACTGCTGGTGAACTGCGGTCCTCCATCGGTCCTGAGGCGTAGAGGGACACCAGCTTCCCGGAAGATCCTGATTGTATTCGAAGCGGTAGTATCACCTTTGCGTGGGACAACAACAGGCCATCCTGAGAGCCGGTCAACTATGACAATAAAGAAATCTGCTGGAACAGACTCGAAGGGCCTCGTTGGGTTGTCATCACTCATCAATGGCTCCTGCTGCTGCAATGGCTGCAATACCTGGCATGGCTCACAAGCTCCAGTTGTGTTGACAATGTCCGAGTTGATACCAGGCCAGAAGACAGCCTGTCTTGCTCAGTGCTTAGTAGATTCCACACCCCTGTGGCTGTCATGTAGGCGAGACGGTGCGGCGGCAGAGGGCGGCAGGAACTATAACTCTTGATCCATACAGGGCGAAGTCACCATCAGTGTAGAGTTCATCCTGTATCTTCCAGTAAGGGAGTAAGGAGCTATGCAGATCATACCTGTTGGAGGGGAATTCTGAGGTGACAGTCGAGTAGGAGAGCATAGACAGGGTCTACCCTTTGCTGCATCTCAGATCCTGAAGGGTCCTGTCGGCATCTTGAGCTGGAGACTCTCCTGAAGAGGTGACGGTGTACACAGCCATGACAGTTCAGAGATTGGTGGCAGAAGGGGCACCTGCAATTTCGTCCTCTGGTGCAGGGTAGATGACTGGGGCTCAAGACAAGGCATCAGGGATGTTCAGAGACTTACCAGCATGCCACACAGCTGTGAATAAGTAGGGCAAAATTTTCTCCTTCAGATGCTGGAGGTGAGGATTCTCGATGGTGTCCAGCAAGTAATGATTTAGGATAGGTATGAGGGGACGGTGATCCATCATCAGAGTATAGTTCTGTAGGTCATTGAGATACAGCCTTCATTTTGACATTGACCAGACCACAGCCAGCATCTTGAGCTCAATAGTGGTATAGCATATCTCGGCATCAGTAAGGAATTGAGAGCCACACTGAACTAGACGTAGGTGTCTACTACCATGGTCCTGCAGAAGGGCTTATCCAATACCATTAAGGCATGAGGCATCTGTCTGGAGGATGACAGGCAGGTCTGGGTCGAAGGCAGCCGGAATGGGTGGACGGAGGAGCGTTGACTTGACGCATCAAAAGGCCTCATCATGATCATGTTCTCTTGGGGCTCAACAGAGGGCGTAGAGGCTAGGCTGTAGCGGCAATGTCGGGTGAACTCTGCCAATTGGTTGACCAGACCCGTGAATGATCTGAGGCCAGTCAGGTTAGCTGGAGTCAGGAAATCATGGAGAAGGATGTCATCAACAACCTTAACACAGTTCTTGACTCCTTGAAGGGCCATATCACCTTGCAGACAGATTGCATCTCCAGTAGCTGCAAAGCCCATCGGTCCTTAGCAGTGTTTGAACTGAATTATGGCATAATAAAGGCAGTCAAATGTTGATCCTCTTCAGCCAGTTCCATTTGCCAGTACCCACAGAAGGCATCAGCTGTTGTGAAAAACTGAGCCTTTGGGTCCACACTACGAATGGCGAAGAAGGGTTTGGGCGAAGGGTGGGCTGGGCCGGAAACTTGGCTGTTCAGCTTGGAGAGGTCGACGGTGATGCGTACTCCTGTGACATTCTTGGCGACGACGACGAGGGGGTGACACCATTCTGAAAGGTCATCACCAATTGTCTTGATTATTCCCTGGGCTACCATGGAGTCAAGCTCTTCCTTGACCTTATCCCTGAAGGCAAGGGGAATCTGTCTTTGGGTGTGGATGGCGAAGGGCACAGCACCATCCTTGAGGTGGGTTTGAGAGGAGCTGACTTCAAGTCTTCTTTGGAAACCAACACATCTGCAAATTCTAGGAGGAAATAATCCTTGGCAGCTGAAGGTGACGTGGTGGCTGAGATAGGCAGCTCCTTGCATCTATTGACATGTCTAATTTCAGCTATGGGTTTAGGGAAATCCGGAGATATTATGGCCAACTCTTGACAATGTGCATAAAACAGAAGTGGAGTCTGGACAATCTTGTGGACATGAATCCTAACAGAACAAGACTGCTTACCTAAGGTGAGAGTAGCCTGGAACATGCCAAGGGCAGGTGCCATTTTGGACCTATCTGCATTAAGCATTGTAGTCAGTGGAAGAGGTTGCAGGCTGCTCCTGGGGATGCCTAAACTCTGTAGGTGTTGCTAGTCAATAGCAGTGACATCAGCACCTGCGTCTGGTAACATCTGTAAGCGAGAATTAACATCGCCGTATGACGGGAGGACACAGATGGGTTGGGGTGTCTTGGGGGTCTGTGGAAGAGGGGTATCCTAAACGACAACAGCTGTTCTGCCGTGCATCTTGGGTCTTGCAGGAGTTGGAGCGGGCAGCTTGGAGATCCATCCTGGCTGTTCTTCTTCTCTCTGCAACACTTATCAAAGTGTCCTGTGAGGTGGCAAAGGTGGCACTGGGCTTTGCTGGCATGACATTTAATTGTCCTGGAACAATGACCAAGGCAGGCACAGCTTTTGCAAGTACTGTTGGTAGCTTGGCACTCATTGGGGCCATGCGTTGAGCACAGGGCTGGCACAAAGTAGCTGGTGTTAAAGTTAGTTTTGAAGGCAAGGTTGTTTCACTTGCCCTTTTCCTCTTACACTTTTTGTAGGCAGAAATGGTGCGCAACTGGTTAGGTGGGGCACGTATGGTGGAAGTTGCAGTCTTAGCTGCTTCATATCACCGACAGGTCGTGACAACATCTTGTAATGAGGAGGTGGTGTCCAAGGAGATTATTTTCTGAACTAGCTCTGCATCTTGAATGCCCATCAGAATTACCATTTTCAACTGGGTCTCTTCGCATGCAGCTGCATTCCCAAAGCACAAGTTGACTTCCTCTGCAATGCATTCAAGCCTTATGTAGAAATCTGCAAAAGATTCTCTTTCCATCTGTTTGCAACTATGCAATTCCTTACAGCGAAGAACCTCATTACGGAAACCCTTTATGTGAGACTGCAGGTCATCTAACACATCATCAACAGATTTATCTGTGGAGGGTGAGATCTGTAAGGTGTGCTCCAACATACGTTGAGTTTCAAGGGCTTGTAAGGGTGGAATAGAGTGACATACTGGCAGGGTGTTCACTGGTTTGGTTCCTTACTGAATGAATGTACAGAATCTTCAGTTGTTACAACAGTATCTCAGAGGTAATGTTTTGGACATCTGTGTTTGTCGGCAGACAAACAGATAGGCAATTTTGAGAGACATAATAAACATACAGTGATAAAACATATATCAATGGTGCCAGGAAATTCACATATGGCCATTGCATGAGATTCGAGACAGATTAATGAATACAATGCAGTAGCATAATACATGTGAAATGGCGAGACGTTTGGCGTCTTCACAAACAGAAACATACATACAATTTGATACAGAAGATTTGGTGGAACATTATGAGTAAATGATTAGTACATGAATCAGAAATATTGTATGGTGTTTCATCTTTTACGTGCTTGAAAGAGACTGCGATCGCCGCGATGAGGTCTCTTACAGGAGCACATGATCATCTGTTTTTCTCTAGGAAGTTTGAAAAGATTGATCAATGGGATAAACATACTGTCATTCCATTCCCTGAACATTTGGAATGTTGCATCAGCCTTGAGTGGGGGCGGTGTTTGCACCGTCGCTTTTTGCGGTGGGCGAAGAGAAGGTCGACTGGAGGAAGGAGCACCCATCTCTGTACCTGGTATGGGGATTTCTGCATGGAATGGTTGGGCAGTCGAGAGGGCCTGGATAAGAGCTGTAAATCTTGCATTTTCCTCATCTCTGCACATATTTTCCTCTCTTCTGCATAACTCCTCTTGTGCTCTTCTACCTTCTTCTTCACGTCTTATTTGTTCTCTTCTTTCTTCATCTTTATGTCTTTTTTGTTCTCTTCTTTTTTCATCTTCACGTCATCTTTTTTCTTCATCATACTGGCGAGATTCCTCTAAAAACTTTTTAAGTTGAAGGAAATCTGTTTAAGTCGGTTGGGTGGAGGGGAGAGGCTGTTAGTGAGGGCGAAGGAGTGGTGGATATGGGGAGGAGGGGCAGTGACGTCCTGGCAAACTCTCTCCCATGGTGTTTCCACTGTGGGGGAATGCTGTGTTCCCACTGCAGGCGTAAGCTCCCACGCTACTGACTTCTGGCATCCCCTGGTCTGCTGTCCCTTCTGGCTGACCTAGAAAGTCTTCCACATCCATTCGTGTAATATATATGCAATGAATAACACGTATTAAAATAATAAAAGATTCTTCTTTTTAAAACTACAGTTTAAATAATAAGTTACTGGATCAGCGAGTAAGTGTGCATTACGTAAGTGCGTGTCTGCTCTGCTGAGACTCAGCAGTCAGTTAGTTACCCGGCAACAATTGAGGGGACTGGATGTATGGCTAAGCATTCTCACTTGGGGCAGCAGCAAGGGTTTTGGAACAGTCCTATATGAAATGCGAAAGTGTAAAGGGACACTAGAATGACAGACACTTCGCACTTCACTCATGAACCACTGTGTTCACTGTGAAAAGCTGGGTTGGGAAACAGCATTGCGTGTTGATTAATTCACTTTGCAGAAAATCATCTTGAATAAAAAATGAATCAGTTCACTGCACCATGTGTGTATTCGATGTGTTATCTATCAAGAAAAAGGTTGGGGATGAAGGAAGCACCGAAATATCAAAAGTAGGTTCTTAATGTCTAGTGGAGTTAGCAAATTCACAGAGGTGCAAATTATGTGCTTATGAGGGAAACAGAGCGGTGCTGTACTGGTGAAACATTGCTGCCAGATGGTGTAAGGTTTGGTCATTACATATCGTACATGACAAATTGGAATGACATACATTTAACAGAGGTATAAATGGTTTTGGACATATGAATGTTCATATATTACACTGATATGATGTACCTACAGAGTTGATAGATGCAACATGGAGAGCAGGAGTGACTGGAGGTGTATATGATCATTATATAGTTAAAGTGAAAGTTGAGATATGACAAGTAAGTTTGAAGAGAAGGAAGTGAAAGAGCATAGAAATGGAAAATAACTGGGAAATGGGCTAGGGGTACAGGCATGGAAGTGGAAGTGGTATAAAAGTGTAAATCCCTAGTATGTCGTTGGAGAGTATCTGCAGTATAGCGGGATAGGAAGAATGAATAAGAGTAGCAAAGTGCTAGATGAAAAAATAAGATTTTTAGTTACACAGATACCTGAAAGGATGGGCAAAATAACCAAGAAGGAAGTGAGAGAGAAAAAGAAAGCAAGTAATAAGAATAGAGGGATGAGTATGAAAAACTGCTGTATGGAACGTAAAATGTTGTACTATGGGTATGTCATTGCAGAGAGAGTGTTACTGAGTAAACAGATCTCAGAATAAATATAAAATACAAATGAAGAAAAGCTGTCTTGAGAAAGTAGTCCTGCGTCGATGGAGAAGGTATGTAGGAGATCGATGAATGTGAAGAATAGAGTAGAGTGAAAATGAAAGATGGGCAAGGAGAGGCTGTTAGTGTAAGTTTGAAAATGCTTGTTGAAATGAATGTTAAGGATGTAGGGAGAGCAGTTAAAAGGTTGAAGAAAGCAAACACACCAAAGTTCATGGGAATGCAGATAAACTGTACGGCAGTGAAAGTATAAATGAGTTTCTGCTAGGGTAAACTATGCCTAGATGAGAGAAATTGGGCAAAAGATTGGGTGACGGGAATAACTGTTCGTTTATAAAGATGAAGCAGATTGTAAGTTGTAAGAATTCTAAGGGGATATTATTGCAATGTGCTGAAGGAAAGGCTTGTGGTAGGATATCGGTTGAGAAAGTAAAATACATGACAGATATTTCTGTGGGTTTAGACAAGGTAGCGGTTTGTTCTCAAATGTTGATTATGTGAGAAGTGTGAGTACAGCAAAAAGCTATGCATGGCATAAATGGACCAAGAAAAAGTATTTGGTAGATTCAATAAAGATGTAATTTAGAGGATGCTTAGAATCTATCGTATAGAAGGTAATCAGTAATCTGTTAGAATAAAAGTTTTTGTAAATGAGATAAATTGTGCATTGTATTTGGATATTTACAGTAGATGTGAGACGTTAGACAACGGACATTAGACAATTGAAAATTGATGAGATAAGAAAAGGTGTTGTGACTGGAGTGTAGAATGGCTGATGCTTGCAGATGAAACATGTGAAGTGGGATATTGAAAAGAAACTGTAGACACTGTGAAAGACTGAAAGTATTTGTAAGAGGTAAAAGAGGCAATTGTGAGCAAGAGAAAGGTTATGATGGTAACTGGAAACTATAAAGATGGAGAAGTGAATTTTAATATGGATGCTGAAAGAATAGAAGAGGTTTATTTATAAATGATTTTTATAGTAAGTGTAACAGATTTATTGTACGATGAAAGAAGAGGTGAATCACAGTAGGTGAAGCAAGGAAGGTAGCAGGGTGTGTGCTCAAGATTTCGGAGTGAACTGGAGTGTCTATGTAACAAAGGTGTGAATGTGTTAAGGTATTATTGGGACAGCTCTCCTTGATGAAAAATATTTTAGTTGCTTAGATGAATTGTTTGCGCAGTGTATATGACGTATAAAAATTGAAATTGTTAGAAATGTGGATATACACAGAATATTTTAAAAAGTTAATCTGCCTGTACATGTAAGGATGGATCAGCGTTTGGAGATAGTTCGATCATGTGGAAAGAAAAGCGATGGGTAGGTTTGTGAAAAGAGCTCAAATTCGCATGCGTTAGGATAGATCGTATGGAAGGGGTTTTAAAGGGTAGGGCCTTAATATCCGAGAAGCGCAAAAGTCTATACAAAATAGAGGTGGACAGCGCAGTGTGGGAAGGGCTTCAAAGCACTTCTGAAAAGCTTATATTGTGGTTATATGGAGTCGGTAATGCTCTGGAAGTTGTTTGCTTAGGGGGCTCATGCGCTATTCAGCAGTTACAGCGGGAATGTGTGGCAGTGGCCTTGTTTTTTCCCCAGAGAAGCCTCTTGTAGGGAAATGGCTTCTTGATGAAAGGAAAGACATATACTCTATGTGGATGCCTGAACGCGATGAAAAGAAGTAGAGAGAACGAAAGAAAAGGCAGCATTTCTTTGATTGAAATATACTGACAAATTAATAAAAAGTCAAGAGCCAAAAAGAATTTCATTCGTAATTAAACAAGTGACTGCTTAAATCAATAAATTGTTTGAAAATAGCACCGTGCATCAGAGTATGCTATTTGTGAATGCGAACCATTAACTGGCAGCATTCCAGTTCATTGCACATATTTCGCAATCAGCATTTGACATTGCCAAAGCTAATTGCAGATCACCTCGTCATAACGGGAACTTTAGAGATGCAATATCTAAACTACTGGATGTTCTTTTAGTTAACATTTTTTCCTTTTCTGTACAAACTTATCCTCTTAGCGGGTGAGTTTCATGCAGAGTGTATTGTCTATTCATTGTATGCATGTGTGATATATATATATATATATATATATATATATATATATATATATATATATATATATATATATATATATATATATATATATATATATATATATATATATATATATATATATATATATATATATATATATATATATTATATATATATATATATATATATATATATATATATATATATATATATATATATATATGTATATATGTATATATGTATGTATGTTGCTTTTTAAACCCCATAGGGAGAGGGTTGAGGGGTTAGTGCCATCAGTGCACCTCAGGTGATAAATTACTTCACTGTGTAATGCCGTGTCCGTTCATCAACATTTTTTATCCTTTCACTTTACCTCCAGTCCCTTTCCCTTTCTTCAGAATTGCTGTCCAACCTCTCTAACTGTTATTCTTAGTGTAACTGTGGGGTTTTCTCCTAGTTTCACCTTTAGATCTTAGTACCTCATGGCATTTACTTTGTGGAGCTCGTTCTATCTTGCTGTCCAGCCACTGCAGCTCCCTCTTTTCCCTGTCCTCGGCGGTGAATGGCTGAAAAAGCCGCAGCCTTTGGCTTTGTGGCCTCAGTTTTATGAATCATTTGCAATCTGTGCATGAAAAGCAATTCTACGTCCTCATGTTTCGACTGTTGATCCTTTATGTTTATTCTTATTAACTGAGTAATCTCTGTAGGGAAGTAGTGCTATCAGTGCAACTCACGTGGTGTACTGCAGGCATTACTAAAGGCCCTTAATTGCACCCACCTTTTAGCCCTATAGTTTACTTCCATTCCCGCTTCCTCTCTTCAATCTTGCTGTCCAACGTCTCTATGACCTTCTAGTGGAAAATGTGGTTTTCTCAGTTCCTCCTTTACATCCTTGAACTTCATGTCCTTGATTTTGTGAATGACGTTATCGTAGTTCCACCCAATCCAACTCCTAGCCTAATTGTCATAAATGCAACAGCTCATTAATTCGAAAGTAGTCGTCATTTTGTTAATTTCATTGGAAACAGTGATGCGCTTTAAAGCCTAAATGTGGAAAGTGTCCAGGCAGATTAACAAAAGCTAAACAAAGAGATCAAGTAGATAATTAACTATATAATTAAGGCAAACTGTATCCATAACAAAAGCTAAACAAAGAGATCAAGTAGATAATTACAGGGTGTTTGGAAATTAGAGCCCCTCCCCCCTCTACAGCATAAACTAAAATTGATATGGACAAAATCAAAAGTAATTCAGAACAGGTACTTATTTAAGTTTCTCTCTGAGTATTTAATATTTTGTGTGGCCTCCATCTGCCTGTACCACAGCCTCCATTCTTGAGGGGTATGATTTCAGCAAATCGCAAAAAAGCTGAGACTCGAACTCCATTTCCCAAGCACTTCAGTCACCTCTCTTTGCAGGTCATCGAGGCTTGGTATACCATCATAGCTTATTGTGTGGCACTTCAACACGATCCTTTAAGATACTACCAATGTTTTCACACACATTAAGGTCAGGGGAGCTACCTGGAAATTCACTTGACGAGAAGAAACCGATACCACTGTTTTGAAGCAGCTCCTGTGTCTGAAGAGCCTTGAAACATGGTGCCTTATCATGCAAAAATGTGACTTCTTCAACAGACAACATATTTTCAGGATCTTTGAGGAAAGGAAATACTCCACCAGTAAGCACAGTTTCTCTGAAGTATTTGCCATGCCATGACTGTCCTTTTTCTTTGATGATCCACATTAACTGTTTGGCTGTGAAACAGAGAAAAATTCCCAAACATTCAGGAAATTTCACCACTTGGCGATAGCGCACGTCATCACTGATATCATCAACTTTGCAGCCCAAATGATGTAATTTTTATGATTTGGCTTCCTGACTGTGTAAATGAAGAATTCATCTGATGCGGCAACATGGAGAAAGTCAGCTTCATCCCAATCTTTAAGAAATGAACCACAAAACCATGCACGGTCTTCTCTCTGTTGCTGAGTGATGTTGGGCTTGCTGATAACATGAAATGGCTTGATACCACATTTTTTCAACTCAAGATATACAGCACTATAACTTCTCTTCTTTCCTCTTTTTGTTTCTAGTTCAAGCGCCAATTTACGTAAAGACTTTCTTGGTCTACCCACTGCCTCAGCTATGATGTCTTTTGACTCCTGAGAAAGGACTTCAGGCCTTCCAAGATTCTCACTCTTTTTGCGATGACAGTCATATGGATTTTTGTTCCAGTTTCTTTTAACAAAGGATTCATCTCTTTTAATGCATTTAACTATCCAGAAACGTGAAATGAAAGATACACCAGCATCCCTGGTCTCTCTGAAGGTTATAGCCTGGATTCGGTCAATCCATCTGATTTCCTCCAAGTCGTCAGCCATGGCTGTATCTAACTCCGTCACTCAGTCTGAAAATAGAAGAAATGTAAAATGAAAAATAGCTTAATAGAAACTTAAAATAATGTACTTGGATATAGGCTATAGCAGAAAACTTCATAACTTTCCATTTGTTCTGTGGAGAGGGGGCCTCTAATTTCGAAACACCCAGTATATATATAATTAAGGCAAAGTGTACCCAGCAGAGCACAACATCGCTGCAGTTTCTTAGCGAAAGTGTGTGATGGGCATACCATCAAAGACCTCCGAGGCATCACTAGCCGTTGGCCTCACTTTCTAGGAAGCTGCCTGAAGCAAATCGTATATGTTTGCATAATTATGCTTCAAGCGACAGTGGAACAAACAAGCGAATCCGATGAAGGACAAACTGTTTAATATGTAATATTACCTATTGTCTTATCTTGAGCATTCTGATTAAAATACTCCGTAAATAAGTATTTTAATTTTTAAAGTTATTTTGAATATTTCAAGGCTTATTATTTTAGACTCTCAGAATAGTAGAGTTAACCTGACATTTACTAGATATCAGGAACGAAATATTGCTTTATTTTTAGTATCGGGAATCGCCACGAGTTAATGATACCCATTATCTGGTTTTGCAAGATAATTTTCTCTCTCCCTCTCTCTCTCTCTGTCTCTCTTCACGAAGGGAATTAGAACAGCAAAATTTGGCTTATTAATCTTTATTTTTATACTTTCGTTTTTAGTTTTTATATTTTGTTTATTGGTTTTTACTTTTTTATTTAATTTTTTATTCAGTTTCTTATTTTTGCATTGATTTTTATTTCTATTTAGATTGCATTTTTATTTGAATATGAATTTTTTATTTTTTATTCTTTCCTTTTTTATTTTTGTGTATAATCAAGTTTTTTTATTTTATATTTGATTTTCTTTTTTCTTTTTCATTTTTCATGTTTTGAAATTTTTATTGGTTTCTACGTTTTTTAATTATTTTTATTGTTTTTATTTTAATTTTTAGTTTTTACATTTATTTTAATAATTCTATTCCTTTTCCAAATTTCTCTCATTATTTTATTTTTTCCTCTTTAATTTTTTATTTCTGCATTATTTATTTTTTTATTTCATTCTACATTCTTACTTGCTTATTTTCCATTTTCTTATAGTTATTTTAATTTTTATTGCTTTTTACTTTTTAACTTTATTGTTTTAACATTTTTACTTTTATTTTATTTTTTTATTTTTACGTCTATTCTTCTTTATTTTTTTATTTTGTTTTTCATTATTTTATTATTGCTGTTTTTTATATTTTTAACTTTTTGTTTTTATTTTATTTTAATTTTTTTTATTTTCATTTTGTTTTTGTAATTTATTTTTATTTTTTTTTTTTACTTTTATTTTCATATATTGTTTTTTGTTTATTTGTATTTTTAAATTTTTCATTTATTTATTTTTTATATTTTTCGTATTTTTTATATTTTTTATTTCAATATTATTATTTTATAATATTGTATATTTCATTTTTACAATTAACTTTGTTTAATTTTTTATTTTCTTTTTATTTATTTAATTTACATTTTAGTTCTGTTTTATTTTCGTTTTATTATGATCTAATTTTAATATCTAGTTAAATTTTGTCAATTTCAATTTTATTTTCAATTTAATTGATATATATTTCAGTAGTTGTATTTGTATTTTTATTTCTTTATTACCAATATTGTTATTTTTCAATATTTGGTTTTCATTTCTGTACTTCCTTTTTTGTATTTTTAATTTTAATTTAATTTTTTATTTCTCTATCCTTATTTTTAATGTATATTTTCCTACTAATTTAATTTAATTCTTCGACTTTTTTCTTTTTAATTTTGCATTTTATTTGCATTTGATTAATTTTATATATTCTTCTTTAAAATTCTATTTTTATTGAATTTTTTACTTTTATTTTATTTATTTTTTTAAGTTCTATTGCATTTATCATAATGTTTACAATTGTATTTAATTTTTATTTTGTAATGTTAATTTTTCTATTTTTTACTTGTAATTTTAATTTTTTCCTTAATGTTTTGTGTGTTTTATTAAGATTTATTTTTCATTTTGTTTTCTTCATATTTATATTTTTCATTCTTAATTTTTATATATATTTTTCTTCATTTTTATGTACTTATTTTAATTTTTTTGTATTTGTACGTTCGATTGTGTATTTTTAAATCTTTTTATTATTTTATTTATTTACTTATTCTATTAACCTTGTATTTTCATATTTTTTCATTTCTATTTTTATGATCTAATTTTATATTTTTATTTTTATTTTTTATATTTATTGTTTGGGTTTAATTTTTTATTTATATACTTCATTTCTTATTTTTACTTTTCATATTTTTCATACTTGTGTTCAGCACTTTTATTTTTATTTATACTTGATGAATTTTTCTGCCGTATTTCCCCTATTGTTTTATTATTATTTTTTATAATTTTATTTCTATTGTTTTGCGTTATTGTTTTATTTTATATTTTTAACATTTGTACTTGTATTTGAAATTTTGGTCTATTTTATTCTTTCTTTATTTTAAAAATTTTTTTCATTTTCGTTGTTTTATTTTATTTGTATTTTATTTTGTATTTATTGTGTTATATATATATTCTTATTCCAGTCTGTATTTATTTTTAGTTATATTTAGTTTATATTTAATTTTCAATTTTTTTTTTTTTATTATTTTCCATTTTATTTTTCCATATTTTTAAAGTTTCTATTGTTGTTTTATACGTTTTTAATTTTCGTAAATTTATTTATATTTGTTATTTCGTATTTTCATTTCCATTTGTTTTATATATTTTTAAAAATTATTATTTCAGTGTTTATATTTTAGTTTAAGTTTTATGTTATTTCAATAAATCTTTTCCATTTTCGTGTTCATTATCATTATTTTAATTTTTTATTCATGTGTGTCCATATTTTTTTTTTTTTTTGTGAATTGCATATTTTTCATTTTCATCTTCTATATAATTTTCCTGATTATTGCTGCTTAATTTTCACCTTTTTTGTTTTAAATATGTAATTTTTATTTAATTTATTTTTTTTATTTTTTCTTATCCTGTTATTGTTTCGACTTCAATATATTTTTGTTTGATTTTAATGCCATTCATTTTTACTATTTTATTTTCTTTTTATATTTTAAAGTTTTTTCTATTTTTCTTTTCATTTTTGTTTATAAGTTAATTATTTATAAGTTAATTATTTTTTTATAATTTTAATTTTAGTTTCTTGTTATTTTCTATTCTTTAAAATTCAATTTTTGTTTTTATTCCCTTTTTATCTCAATTTTTCATTTTTTAAAGTTTTTATAATTTTTGCTTTTCTTCTCTCTTTATTTTTAATTTTTCTGTTTTTTTTACTTCTTTATATGTTGTATTATTTTTAGCGATTATTCTTATTTATTTTTTAATCTAATTTATAATATTTTTTTCATATTTTTAGTTTTTTTTTATTTTTTATTTTTATTTTTTTTAAATTGTCATAGTAATTTTTTTATTCTATTTCATTATCTTATTGTTTTATTTATATACTATTATTCATTTCCCTTGTCAGATTTTATTACATATTTTTATTTTATTTTATTTATATACTATTATTCATTTCCCTTGTCAGATTTTATTACATATTTTTATTTTATGAATTTTCATTTAAATTTTTTTATTTTCAATTTTAATTGTATTTATTTCAGTATTTTTATTAATTTTTATAATTTTTTTTATTTTTAATGTTTTGTTATTTTTATTTAACTTTTTTTATTTTTCTTTACTAATTGTTGTTTGTTTATCCTATATTTATTTATCTATGTATTGCTTGAAATTTTTAAATTTTTTGTTTATGGTTTTCTATTTTTGTTTTCCTCAAGTATTTGTATTTTATTACTTTTTATATTTTTCCTTTGACTCCATTTTATTTTATGATTTATTTATCTCATCATTAGTATTTTTTATATTAAAATTTTTTGTATTCATTTTTTATTTTATATATTTTTATTTGTTACTATCATTTTTCATGTTTATTTTGTATGGTTTTATTTTCTATACTTTTTCAACTCTTCTTTTCATTCTTTTAATTTTATTGTTTTATGTTTACTTATTTCTGTATTATTTATTATTTTATTTTAGATTTGCTTTTCAGTTTCTTTTTTTTAGTTATTTCTGTATTATTTATTATTTTATTTTAGATTTGCTTTTCAGTTTCTTTTTTTTTAATTTTTATTTCTTTAGTTTTTATCATATTTTGTTTGCCCTTTTAATTTATTTTTCATTGTTGTGTTGTTTTTATTTGCTTTGTATATTTTGTCTTATTTTATATTTTATTCCTTTCTACTTCAGTTTTTGTATTTATAATTATTTATTTTATTTTATTTTTTATTTTTTATTTTTTCAAAATTTTTAATTTGTTTGCAGTACTTTTTTTTTATTATTTTATTGTAATTACTTTGTATTTAATTTTTTAATTCATTTTTAATTGCTTTATATTTTTATTTTATTAATGTTAGATTTTATTTTTAGAAGTATATTTTTTATGTTTGCTTATATTCCTTTATTTGTTTTATTTTCTTATTTATTGTATTTTACTATTTAAAGTTTCTGTTTGTTTACTTGTATTTTTTATCTTTTAATTATTTTTTTTATTTTTACTTTTCATATATCCTTTTTATTTGATTTTCATTTTATATTTTGTTAGTGTTCTTTGTTATTTTGTTTTCTATATTTTAGCTGTGTTATTTTATCATTTACTTTTTTACTATTTTATTTCTTTTTTATTTTGTAATTATTTTCCAAATTTTTGTTTTCTTTTAATTTTTATTACCTTATTGTTTGTTTTTTTGTGTTTTATGTTTTTTTTTCTTTTAATTGGTTATTTATATTTTTTATTAATGTATTATTTATATTTTACATTTTATTTTCATATATTAATATTTTTTCACTTTATATTTTGTACGTTTTAATTTTTTCTTATCTTAGGTATTTTATTAAATTTCTATATTTTTTCATCTTTTGTGTTTGTACTTTTTTTATTGTCTTTAAGATTTTTTACATTTTTATTTATTTTTTTCATTTTTTATTTCAGTTTTAATTTCAATCATAAATAAATATTTATCGTTTTATTTACTTTATTTTTATCTTTTAGTTTTTCTTGTTATAGTTTTCATATTAATGATTGGTTCTTTTATTTTCATATTTTATTTTCAAATGATTCTATTTTTATTATAGTTTTATTTTTGTTATAGTTTTAGTCCTGTTTTTTTGGTTAATTTTTGTTTCATATTTTCGAAAATTTTATTGCTTTTATTCCTTTTTCAAAGGTTGTCTTTGCTTTTCAGTCTTGTTTATAATTTTTTCCTTTTCAGTTCATTTTCACTTCTTTTTTATTTATTTTTTTTATTCATATTTTTTAATTTTTAATTTTTATTTTTTAATTAAAATTAGTCTATTATGGAAATTTTCTATTGTTTTATTGTCGCCTTATAAGTTCTTCACAATATTTTTATTTTTATTTACGTTTTATTCTATCTCTTTTTACTTTTTTTGTTTTGTATTTTTATTATAATTTTTACTGTAATTTTTTTTTTTTTTTATTTTTATATCTTCAGTACCAATATTCCTTTTTGATTCTTTATTATAATTTTTATCTTTTCTTTTATTTAATATCTTTTTTTTGCAGTATCTTATTTTTAATTTTCCATATATTTTTTTCTCTTCTTAATTACTAGTTACTTTTTAACTTTTTGCTTAGATTTTTATTGTCTTTTTTTTATTTTAGTATTATTTTACTTATTGTATATGTAATTTTTTTATTTCTGTTTATTTTGGTTTTTGTTCTATTATATGTGATATTTTCTTAGTTATTTCATTAAAATGAAAATTATATTTTACTTTATTTTTGTAATGTTTTATTTTTTCATTCAAAATTATTCATCATTATTTTTTTTTATTTTTTCGTATTTGTTATTAGTTTATTATTTATATTTTTATTTAATTTTTTATCTACATCTGTGTATTTTTACTTTGCTTTTCAATTTTGTATTTTATCTTCTATGGGTTTTTATTTTTTCTTCTTTGACTTAGTTTTTATTTACTTTTTTATTTTTTATTTTAATTTTTGTTTTTATGATCTCATTGTTATTTTTATCTTGATTTTATTTTTTATATGTTCTGTTTTCATTCCTTTCTTTTATTTTTATTGTAGTTTTTGTGTTGTTTTTTTATTTTTATACTTATATTCCATTATTTTTTATTTTTGAATTTTTTATATTTTTAATAACTTTTCTTTTTATTTTTATTTTTATTCTTATCGTTTTGTGTCATTTTTAAAATCTAAAGTTTTTATTATTAGAAATTTTCATTTTATTTTTATTCATTTTCATTTCAGTTTTTTGTTATTGTTTTCGTACTAAGTTACTTGTAAAGTCCCTGTTCTATTATTATCTTTAATTCTATTTCTTTATTTGTCTTGTTTTTATATTTTATTATTGTATATTATTATTTCATTTATAATTAATTTTTTTAGCTTTTTTATTTTTAATTTTTTAATTTTTAATTTGATTGTCGTTTTATATATTTTTCATCATGTTTATTATTTATTTTTATTTGGTTTTCATTTTTATTCATCTTATACTGTATTTCCTTTCTTTAAAATGTTTTATTTTACATTTATGGTAATAGTTACTGTAGATTATGTTATATTTTTATTATCATTATTGTTATTTTTTAATATTTATTTTTAATTTCTGTATTTCTTTATGAGTATCTTTTTTAATTTTTTAGATTTTTATTTTAATTTTGATTGTCGTTTTATATATTTTTCATAATTTTTATTATTTGTTTCTATTTAGTTTTATATTTTTATTCATCTTACATTGTATTTTCCTTTCTTTAATTTTTTAAAAATTTTACAATTATGGCAATAGTTACTGTATATTCTTTTATATTTTTAGTATATCATTAGTATTACTTTTTTTAATTATTTGTAATTTCTGTATATTTTCATGAGTATTTTTAATTTTTGATCTTATTTTTTTCATATGCTTATTGAATGTGATTGGTAAATTGCTTCTTATTTTTTTACTTTTTTATTTTTAACTTTTTATCAATATTTTCTATTTTAATCATATTTTTATTTTATAATAATAATTATTTTTAATTCTTTTGTTTTTATTCAATTTTTATTTACTATTTTATTTTATTTTTATTTGGTAATTCTTTTTATATTCTTAATATTTTCATATCCTTATTTTTTTATTTTGTTTTTACATTTTCATTTATTAATTTTTTTATATTGTTCATACATTTACTTATTACTTATATTTAAATTTGATATTATTCACATATTTTTATTTAAACTTTACCTCTTTGTATTTTTTATTTTTAAATTTTCAGTTTTTGCTTATTTCATTTATACATTTATTATATTTACTTTTTTGTGTATTTTTTTTTTCTTTTTTTTTTGCAGTCTAATTTTTATTTCAATTTATGTTTATAATTTCTTACATTAATTTTTATGATTTCATTTTTATTTTTTTTATTTTTTCTAATTTTTTTTTAATTTTATGATTTTTTTTTATTTTACTTGCACTTTTAATTTTATTTTCCATTCAGAATACTTGTATTTTTTTAATTTCGCTTTTTCTTTTATAATTTTCTTGTGTAGAGTGTTGCTTTTAAATTATTATCGTCAAGCTTCTTTTTTGTTTTATTTTTATTACTGTTTAAAAGTGTTTTATGTGTAAGTTTTTATATTCTTTTTACTTTCCATTTATGTCTTCTATTTTTTATTTGTATGATTTTTATTTTCTGTTGTTATTTTTATTTATTGTTTATTTTTAACATTTTTTAGAAATTTTCCTTTTATTTTCATGTATATTATATTGTCGTTTTTTACGTCTCTCATTTTTATTATTTATTATTCATATTCTTATTGTCTTTTTATGCATTAGTATTTTTATTTTAGTTTTTATTTTTGCAGCTTTTAATTTTAAAACTCTTTCATTTGTTCATTTGTTTTATTTTTTCATTTAAATTTTTATTTTTAATAATAAATATTTATATTTGCATTATATCTTTAATCTTTCATATTAATTTTATAAATGCATATTTTCAAGTTTTTACGAGTTTTTAAAATTTTTTTTTCTTTTCTATGTTTTTCATAGTAATGCTTGATATTTTTACTTCTAATTTTATTTTCTTAATTAATTTTCTATTTTTTTAATTCTTCTTATTGCATTATTTTTATTTTGAATTTATTTTTTTTATTTTTAGTCTTTTAAATTTTTGTTTTTGAAGTTCTTATAATTTTTTTACTTTCCGTGTTATTTTTCACTTTTATATTCTATTTTTATTTTTATTTGTATTTTTTAATGCATTGTCTTATTTTTATTATTTATATCTTTATTTTTTATCGATAATTATTTTTTAAATGTTTAATTTTTTATTTTTTATTTTTCATTTTTATTTTTTAGAAAATTTATTGCATTTTTTATTGTTTTTTAAATTTTGCTGTCTTCTTCCGTTTTTCATTTTCATTTGTTTTATATTTTAATTTTATTTTTAGCTGTGAATTTTTTAGGTTTTTGTCAATCATTCTGTTACTTTTCTGTTTGTTTTATCATTATTTTTATTTTTTCTTATTTTTCATTTCTGTCTCAATGTATTGCATTTTGTTTTTAATTTGGTATTTTTGTTTGCTTTTAAAATTCATTTACTACTGTATATTTATTCTCCTGTTTACTGTTTTTTAACCTAAATATTTTGTTTTTATATCTATTTTCATTTTTATTTTATTTATTTTTTTAATTTTAATGTTTTTATTTTATTTTCCATATAAATTCTTTTTATTCGTTTATTTCTATTGTATTCTTTAGTACATTTTGTTGTGTAATTTGTTTATTTTTTCCATTTTTATTTATATTAAATTTTTATTGTTGCAATAATTTTTTTCTAATGTGTTTTTTTATTTTTCAAGCTTTTCTTCTCATTTATATTTTTATTTACTTAATTTTTAAAGATTTATTTTGTTAGTTTTTATTTTTCATTTAATTTTACATATTTATATTTTTTGTATTCATTATTTATTATATAATATTTGTTTAATTTACATTTTATCTGTATTTTTATACTCATTTTTATTTTGTATTTTTTTGTATTTTCCTTTTATTTTGTATTTTTTTTTATTTTCCTAAATTTTTTTTTCTTATTTATGTAGGTAATTTTTTTTATTTAAGGTTAAAGTTAGCCATGATCGTGCGTCTGGTAATGCTATAATACAGGCTGCCACCGGGCCGTGGCTGAAAGTTTCATGGGCTGCAGCTCGCACAGCATGGTACACTGTACTGAAAAATCGATTGTGCCGAAGAAACTTCGGCGCATTTTTTATTTTAGTTTTCTGTAAAAGAAAACTATTGAGATGTCTTTGTCTGTCCGTCCACACTTTTTCTGTCAGCACTTGTTCTTTCTGCCCTCAGATCTTGAAACTACTGAGGCTAGAGGTCTGTAAATTGGTATGTTGATCATCCACCCCACAATCATCATACACACCAAATTGCAGTCGTGTAGCCTCGATAGTTTTTATTTTATTTAAGGTTAAGGTTAGCCATGAATTGTGCGTCTGGCACCACCGAGTCCAATTCCAGAGTCGTCGCCGACGCACCTTCACTTGACCGCATCTGGGGAGCAACTGAGCATATCGAGAGGCTCGTACTGATGTCAATCAAAGACTGTTGCAACAAGATTGTGACACTGCGGCTCGTCGAGAGGATCGTCTAGATCCTCAAAAGTGCTTTTTTAATTTCGATTTGGTAGATTTTTAAAATTTCGATTAGGTCAACCTAGGAACACAGCCATCACCGGGCTGTGGCTGAAAGTTTCATGGGCCACGGCTGAGAGTTTCATGGGCCGTAGCTGAGAGTTTCATACAGCATTATATGCTTGCTGGACAGAAAGCTCGATTGTGCTGAAGAAACTTCGGTACGTTTTTTATTTGTTTATTTTGGATTTCAATTAGGTTTTTCATTATTTTGTTTTTTATGTTTGTTTTATTTTTCCTTTTGAAATGTTTTTTTCTTTTTGCATTTCATATTGATGTGTAATTCTTTTTTATTGTTAATTAATTTTTTTACCTTTTGTTATACTAATTTTTTATTTTTTATGTAATTTTATTCTTATTGTTTTGTGTTGTTAATTTCTTTTTTTTTATATTTTCATTTCTTTTTAAAATTTTGTTTTTATAATTCCTACTTTTTACATATTTTTAAGTTCTTATAATTTTTTTATACTTATTTATAATTTTTTATGCTTATTTTTTCATTTTTCTATTCTATTTATAATTGCATTTTAATCTTATATTTATTGTGTTATTTTTTCATTTCTTTTCTATTTTTATTTACAATAAGTTGTTTTTGTTTTTAATGTTTTGTTTATTTTTATTTTTTATTAATTTTTTAAACTTATATTGAAGTTTTATACTTTTTCATTATTTTCATGTTTTTTTTTTTTTATTTCCTTCTCAATTTTTTTAATAATTTTATATTATATTTACTTTTTAATTGTTAATTTTTTTTTTATATTTAAGCTGGCTGAACAGCCTGTTGTTGCCCGGGAAAACTCTAAATGATAACCGATAAACTCTCTCTCTCTCTCTCTCTCTCTCTCTCTCTCTCTCTCTCTCTCTCTCTCTCTCTCTCTCTCTCTCTCTCTCTCTCTCCCTCCCCAGTTAAGATAGTTGCTTCAATTACATTGTCCAGCATTTTTGACATTTTATATTTCACCCCTTCTCATCCCCCATTTCTATCGAGGCTGAATTTGGACTTGAAGGGCATCGAGAGGGTTACTACTCTTCCCAGTGACCATGAAAACTATGGATTAGACTCTAATATATGTCATTTTTTTACATTTTATATTTCACCCCTTCTCACCCCCACTTCCTATCGGGGCTGAACTTGGACTTAAAGGGAATCGGGAGTGTCACCATTCACTGCAGCGACCTCAAAAACTATGGATTAGACACTAATATCTGTTGTTTTCAGTTATTTTTACATGTCACCACTTCCCACCCCCACCCCCTTTGGTGCCAGTGATGTCTTACCAACCCCCTGCAATATTATTTTCCAGATAGAAAGTCATATGTATGCTGAACTGAGGTATGATAAATACATACATACATAATACATACATCCATTTTTATATGCATATAGATAATTCTGCTCCTTTTTTTTTTTATTTTATTATTTTTTTATTTTTTGTTTATATTACTTTTATTTTATTTTTTTATCTTGAAGCTTATATAGTCGTTTTCTAGGTTTTTCATTATTTTAATTTTTTTTTTTATTTTTTTTTTCGTTTTTGTTTAATATTTTTGTTTCATTTTTCTTTTTATTGTTAATTTATTTTTTTTATATTTTAATAATTCTACTCTTTTTTTATTTTCTGTTATCATTATTTTTTATTTTCTTATTGGTTTATAATTTTCATTTATATTATTTTTGCATTTTAATGACTAATTTTTACTTTTATTTGGTTATTTTTCATTTTTATTTTAATATTTAATTTTCCTTTTTAATGTTTATTTGTTTTTTTTAATTTTTTTTTTGATTTTTATGTTTTATTTTAATTGTTTTTATTATATTTTCTTTTTAGTTATTTTATTTGGTTTTTATTTAGTTATTTGTCCTTATTGTTCACTTGTTGATATACTTTTAATTTTTTATTTTATTTTTATTTTTATTATTGTATTTCAATGTTATTTTGTAATGTCTTATTTTTTCAATTTTTTTATTTTTCCTATTGTTTATTTTTTATTTTTGTTTAGTTTTTTCACTTTTTTATTTATATTTTTCTTATTTTCTTATTATTGCTTTATTTTTTATTTTTACAACGTTATTCATTTTGTTTTTTATTTTTTATTTGATTTTTGTGTTTTTGTTTCTTATTTTTATTTTTTATTTTATTAATTTTTACTTTTATTTTTTTTTATTTTTTTTTTAATTGATCTATTTTTTATTGGATTATTTTTATTTTTATTTTTATTTTTTTATATATTTCTGTTTTAATTTTTCATTTGCTACTTTTTATTTTCTTTATTTTATTTTTATTTTCTTTTTTATTTTTATAATTTTTGTTTTATTTTTATTTTTTTTTAATTTTACTTTTCTTTAATTAAATTTTTATCTTTTTCTTATTTTTTTTTTGCATAATATGCTGATTAGTTCTTATTATGTTGTTTTAATTTTTATTTTTATTTTTATTTTTAATTTTTTCATATTTTACCAAATTTTGTATTATTTTATTTTTATTTTAAGTTTTTTATTTTTCATTTTTTTTGTTAATCTTTATTCATTCATTTTTATTTTTATTTTTTTTAATTTTAAATTTTTTGATTTTTCTTTTTTTTTATTTTACAACGTTATTTATTTTTTGTTTTGGTATTTTTAGTTTTTATTTGAAATTGTTTTTTATTCTTATTTTTATTTTTATTTTTCTTAAGTTTTTATCATTTTAATTTTTTTACGTTATTTTTCCATTTCATTGATCTATTTTTATTTTGGCTTATTTTTATTTTTTTATTTTCTCATTGTTATTATATTTCTGTTTTTATTTATTAATTTTGTTTTTCTTTTTTATTTAGTTTATTTTATTTTATTTTTTATTTGTAATTATTTTTCGTTTTATTTCAAATATTTTTTATTTTTAATTTTCTACTTTTGTTTATATTTAATTTTTATCTTTTGTACTTCAAATACTTATTTTTTATCTTTGTTTTTAATATGCTGATTGCTTATTATTATGTTTTTACTTTTTTATTTTTATTTTTGTTTTAATTTTTATTTCTACTTTCCATTTTTTCCTTTTTTTGTTTATTTTTATTTTTCAAGTTTTTTAATTTTTCGATCTTAATTTTTTATTAATCTTTATTCATTCATTTTTATTTTTATTTTTATTTTGGATCTTTTAAATTTTTGGATTTTTCATTTTCACTTATTTTTATTTTTATGTTTTGTTTTACGTGTTTTTAGTCGTTTATTGTTATATTTCTATTTTATGTTTTTCATTTAATTTTGTTCTTTTGTTTTTTTTATTTCTTTTACTTGTTTGGTTTTATTATTTTTAGTTTTGTTTGTTATTTTTATTTTTTTTACTTTAACCTTTTTGTTTTCTCATTTTTTAATTTTTGCATTTTTTATTTATTGAATTTTTTGTTTTTCTTTGTTTTTTCATTAGTTTATTTTATTTTTACTTTCCATGTTTGTAATTAATTTTTTTATTAGTTACTACTTCCATCGAAAAACCATCTGAAAAAGCCTTGAAAACAAACACTGATAATAAAATCTAAGATTACTTATGAAACAGAAAACATTGAAAATACACTCTATTTTTAATGTCTTTGTTAAATATCAATGTTATTGTTTGTGTGTTTAATGTCGATTATCTTCATAGTTATTTGTTTTTTTTTTATATTTATTTTTATATTTATCATTTTTATTTATATTTTTATTTTCACTCTAGTTTCATTTTTTTATTTTTGCATATTTTTTATTATTTTTTTCTTTTTTATTTTGTATTTTTATTTTTGTCAGTAATTTTTCTTTAATTTTTAAAACTTTATTTTTATAACAGCTAATTAATTATATTTTAATTTTTTATCTCATTTATTTAAATCTTTGTTTTACTCATTTTTAAAATATCTTGAGACACCATGATTTTTTAAAATAGTTTTAACTTATGCTTTATTACAGGTTTAGATTTGTCAGAAACTATATTTTTTAAACAAGTTTAGTTAGAAAAATGTAAAACAAAAATAAAAATTCTTTAAACCCAATTTGTATTTTTATTTTTAAATTTATTTGGGTTTTTAATTCTTTAATTTTTTGTTTTAGTTTTTGTTTTTATTGTTTTAATGATGGGATTTTTAATTTTATAATTTGGACTCTTAAAATTTTATTTTCATTTTTTCTATTTGTTTGTCTCTATTTTATTTAGTTCAAAATTTTTGTTTTCTTTATTGGATGTTTTGCTATTAAAATTTTTTTAATTTTTTTTTTATTTTTTCCAAATATTTTTAAATTATTTTTATATTTTTAAATTGTTTAAGATAATTCTTTATTTTGATTATTTTAATTTTTTGTCTTATTTTAAATGTTTTTATGAATATTTCTTTGATCTTGTAATTTTGTATTTATATTTATTGTATCCTTTAAGTTTTGCTTTTTATTTTAATTTTTTAAATCTTTTAAATTTTAATTTATAGCTATTATTCAAATTTTAAGTTTTAGTGCATTTTACTTTTTATTTAATTTTCCTATTTTTCATGTAAATTTGTTGTCTGTCCATATTTTTTATGATTTTAATTTTTATTTTGTTTTGATACTTTTATTTTTTGCTTTCTTATTTTTGTTTTTCGTGTTTTAAATTTTATTTTTATTTTTGGTTTTATTTTTTTACATTATATTACTTGTTTCTATTCATCTTTTATGTTTATATTCTATTTTTTAAAGTTCATTTTTCTTTTGATTATTTTATTTATTTGATTTTTTAAATTTTTATATTTTTTTGCATTCTTATTTTTCCATTATCTATTGTAATTTTATTTTTCATTTCTTAAATTAATTTTATTATTCTATTATTTTATTTTCAGCGTTTGATTTTGTTTTTTTATATTTCTAGTTATTTTTATTTTTCGTTTTCATACATTTATTTTAAATATTTTCAATGTATGTGCTTATTTATGTTTTTTATATTTATTTATATTTGCATTCTATATTTTATATTCATGTGTTGATTTATATTTTTACTATTTTCATATTTGTTTTTATTTCTTTTTTCTTTAATATTTTTAATCTTTCAGTTTTTACTTTTTATTTTATCAATCTCTTATTTTATATATAATACATATTTTTAGAATTAATTTTTTTTTATTTTTTTTTTTATTTTTATTTTTTTTTCTTTATTTCACATTGTAATTTTCAGTTTGGTTTTTATGTATTTTAAATTAGATTATTACTTTTATTTATTTTTATATTTTATTTTTACCTTTTTATTTTGTTTATTTTATTCTTAGCTTCAATTTATATATTTTTAATTTGTTTTCTTTTCCTATTTTTATGATTTGTATGTAATTATATTTTAATATTAATTTTTTTTAATCTTTTACTGATTTTATATCTTTATTTTTGATAAATGCTTTTTACTTTTATGTATTTAGATTTTTATGTTATTTGTTGTTCATACTTTTTCTCATTATTTTTATTTGTTTTAATTTTTTATTTTTTATTTATTTATTTTGTTTTACGTTTTTATTTTTATCTTTAAGTATTTTTATTTATATGTTTTATTTTATTTTTATTCCATATAGTTTAGTTATTTTTTCTCTTGATTTTATAATTTTTTTTTTTTTTTGCTTTTTTAATGTTATTATATTTACTATTTTTTTAATATTTATTTTCTATTCATATTTTTGAGCTTTAAAGATTTGTCTTTATCTTAAATTTTGCTTTTTTTGTTATTTTATTTTCGTATATTATTTTATTTTTATTTTTTCCTTTATTTTTTCGTTTAATTTTTACTTTTTAATCCTGTATTTTAGTTTCTTATTTGTATTTTCATTTTTGTATTATTTTCGTATTATTTCTTTTGCTAATTAATTTTTTATACTGTAAATGTATTGATTATTTTTTGCATTACATTCCTAAATTTTAAAGTTTTTATTATGATCACTGTATTATTGCATTGTTCTTCTGTTAATATTTTTTATTTCTATTTTCATTTTCTTTATTTTTATGTCTAGTTCATTTTCCCGGATATTTTTATATATTCTCATATTTTTCACATATTTAATAGATTTTTTGTTTTATTGTTTTTTCTTCTTTTAACTTCTGTTTTTATTCATATTTTTAATTTAATTTTTATTTTTTAATGTTTTCTTTTCTTATTATTATGATAAATTTTTTTTATTTTCCTTTTTTGTTTATAATGTTTTTATGTTTGTTTAAAATTGTTCAATTACTAATTTATTTTTTATTATTTACCTAATTTTTAAGTTTATTTGATATTTTTTCACTTTTATTTTTTGTGGTAATTTTTATTTTTTTTTTTTTACTTTTACTTTTTTATATTTTATTCACAGTACTTACCTTTATAATTTTTCATTTTTTTAAATATTGTATTTATCTCTTATTTATTTCTGTTCTTGGTTTTCATTTTTATTTTTCATTTTTTCAGAGATTTTTTTTTAATTTTTATTCTTTGTTTTATATTTTACGTTACTCTGTTTTTAATTCTAATAATACTGTTATTTTTGTTGTTATATTTTACATTTCTTTTTATTTTATTCTTATTTTTTAATTTAATTTTTCTTAGTGTTATTATATTGTTATGATATTCACATTTTATCTTTACTTTTACTGCTTTATTTTTTATTTTTCGTTCTTAAAGTTTTTATGTTAATTGAACTTTGTGTTTTCTTTTTTTAGATATTTTTTTAATTTTTATCCTACTATATTATATTTTTAGAATTTTAATATGCTTCAGTTTTAAAATCTTTATTTACAAAATGTTATCTTTTCATTTTTTCTATTTTTCCTTTTTTATTTTTGTTTTATTTTTATTTTTTTATTTCCTTATATTTTTACTTAGTAGTCTGTTGCAGGAAAGACGAATTAGGCCTATGTTTATAACACACACACACACACACACACACACACACTAAGCCTTTTAGAATTCCTTTCTGATTTTCCATTATTCATGATGATTTTGGCTTGATACCACTGCGAATAAGAAATGTTTAACGAGCATAATTTCATCTGGCGATTCATTTTCAGTTATTGAATTTCTTGTGTTTTGTGCAAATTTCGCAAGCGGTATTCTTTTTTTGTTTGGTATGCTTCGAAATATATAGAAAGATGCAGAGTTGCTCGTATGACGTTTACATGCTATATTTTGATTTTTAGCTTTTTGGTCGTATGCCACACTAGTTGCATAACTTCTGGGATATAACAGCTTTGCAGAAGACTATGTCATCATTCGTACGTTTGCTATCAAATTTGGCAAATGATCACCTTTCATGCCTCAAATATGCGAAGGTTCTGTAGTACCTTATTGTATCTCAGTATTCAATGATCTGTTGTCATAAATTTTAGTAAAATAAATCACGTGAAGGAAAGTAATTTTGGACCAAATATCCGAGAGAAACATCTTCATAATCTTACAATATGTTCAAAGCATCGTTGCTGAAAATGACATCAATTTGAAGCTTATAAGAACTTTTGCATGCAAGGGAAAATGATAATTGGTAAACTTTCGTAAGAGACTGCCTTGTCCATTAAACAGTCACTTTTGGCATTAATTTTAGTCGCGTTATTCACTTCTTTGAAATACTTGCCTTTATTCCCATCGGTAACCGATTTACCTGAAATTTAATAAAGGCTGAAAGATTAATTTCTGTATGAGATTGTATATTTTCAATTTTCCATTTCATCACACACCAGTTTCAACAGATGTAGTTTCGCACAGGATGTTATCCCAGCGAGCAGTTTTCTAACAACAAAAATGAAAGGGTAGATGAGATCCCAGGGTGGACATTGATTGGCTAATGTTGGTGTGTTTTCGCAAACTAAGTGGTAGTTTGACTGCCTTGTTCATGTTTACTCGTGCCGAATTGCTACTTGTTTTTTTTTTCTCTCTCTTTACCTGTTAAAATTGAGCTTTATTACTTTTGCGTTGATTTATTCATCGTAACTATGGAAATTCTTTGTAGATTGATGTCACTTTAACGAAAGATTTACAGAATCGTCTGTCTGAGGTAGCTTATGACGTCCAAGTATTCCAGGCTAGCAAACCTCTTCGATGATGGCAATATATTCAAAGTTATAGTTGCAAAAATCTTTTAAATACCCCAGTTGGATAGTAAAATAAAAAAATTACATAATTAAAATAAGAAAACTCAAAAAGCTTATTGCAAAAAAAGCCCAGATTTTCTGCTACAGTATCACCCCCAGTAAAAACTTGTTATTCAAATCCCATTATGCGTTCATAATTAAACAGCCTTTATTCTCTGTATTTATGATAAAACGCAGTGTTTATCCATGTATCTTTCCCCCGTTACATCGATTGTTTACGGGGAGTGAATTCTACGTTTTGACATGCCGTCATGCAGCTTGCCCCAGTTTTTCACACTACTGATCCCTCTCCTTATAATAAGTATGTATAATGAAGGTATCTTGGCCTGAGCTTCGTTACGGTACGTAACGTCCCTAGAATCTGCACTTGCCATCGTATTCTTTCTGATATTACCACCATTTTTTGACGGTATGGGTAAACTAGCTCTTAATAAAACCCCATATAGTAATCTGTCTCTAGAATCTGCCATCGTATTCTTTCTGATGTTACCACCATTTTTTGACGGTATGGGTAAACTAGCTCTTAATAAAACCCCATATAGTAGTGATGTGACAGTCCCTAGAATCTGCACTTGCCATCGTATTCTTTCTGATATTACCACCATTTTTTGACGGTATGGGTAAACTAGCTCATAATAAAACCCCATATAGTAGTGATGTGACAGTCTTATCATGGCACTCACACTAGTTAAAGAAAAGATTTCAAGGGGCATCTTATAAAAAAAAAATCCTTATTGTTTTTTATATAGTAACCTTATTATCTAAGTTTATACACACGCATATGGGAAAAAAATTGAAATAAATTTATCTGCGGCTCCTCCTAAACATGTGTGTCAGCCTTGTAGTCTTCTTGATTATTACTTCGTGACAAGTAAACCGTTTTATATTTATAGAAAGTTGTGGATATTGTTTGACTATAAATTACGCAATTTACTCACAAAATTTGTACTAGTCGACTTGGGAGCGTTACTGTTTCGTCGTTTACAGACACTTAAAACACATTTTGTCCATCCGAAAGGAGATGAATTTGAATATCCATCCTGTGATATCAAAGTTTGTAGTTAAGACAGGCACGTCAGTGAGATAAACAGGAAATCATTTTGTATGAAGTCAAGTGCTGTGTGATTAACACGTCGATGCTGGTAATAGCCTCGATTCAACCAGCGATTATATCAATGTGAATAAAACTTAATCCATCCAGTAATCAGCATGATTGCTGGGTAAATTGCTGGGCATCGTTTTCAGCGCTGCTCAGTGAAGCCTAATTATATTCTCTGTCGTATTTCGAGAGTACCCAGGGTAGAACAGAACCAGTCTCATTTTGGTGTACAAGAATGAGAAAATGAATATACAGTACCAGATAAAGACTTTTATTGCTGTTTGTTATGGTATTTCCTCTTCAGAACTCACTGACATGGTCGCCTCTTGTTTTCGTATAATTTTTAATACAACATAAACGATTGAACATGGTATTTGTAGCTCCTTTTGCTTTTGCTCTTTGTTTTGGCATATCAACTATTGCTGTGTAGGCTATGCCTTTCATAAGAAAAAATTAAAGCCAGTCAGATTTGTTGGTTGTCCTGTTTCGCACTGGATTCATTTCGTACTGCGTGACCCTTGTGGAAATGAGGGAGAAACCATTTTATCATCAAAAGACATTTTGGCTTCGATTAATTTTTCTTGGTGTTGCAAGATCCAGCACCGTCGTCCCTGTAGGGTTTCTGCTTAATTAAGGCAGATGGAATACGAATCACGTTTCAAGCTTGTGGGGACGTCTTTGTGCTCTGTTAGGGTTCGCGTTCGAATAATGAAGTTGTTGCCATCCAAGGACTTTATTGATTGAAGTTATTTATTTTTTCATTTGCATTGAATCTGGCAGATCATCTTCCTGCCTGATGACCTCATTTAACTTTCATTCTTTGCGCGTGTCTCCTATTCTGACGCCGTTCTCTTTTGGGGGTCTTTTTGTGTTCCATTGCGATCGCACCAGACTGTTAAGACTTTTTGCAGGGTTCAGGGGATAAACCTACGCTTAACCCTCATGCTTTCAGAATCCTGTGTTTTACTCACTTGCACTGGGCAATTCTCTATTCCACTATGGCATTCCTCCTTTTATTGCATTACGCCTGGGCTACGCAAGGGTAGAGTTGACTGCCTTATTTCAAGCTATACATGAACAATCAAATAATACATATATATATATATATATATATATATATATATATATATATATATATATATCAATATATATATATATATAATATATATATATATATATATATATATATATATATATATATATATATGTATATATATAGACAGATAGATAGATATATTTACAGATAGATAGATATATTTACTGTGTGTGTGTGTAAGTGTTTGCATGCGTGGTTGTGTGCATGTAAACGTATGTGTGTATGTGAGCGTGCGTATGTGTGTTCGTTCTTGTGTATGTTAATGAAGCTAATGGTTGTGGTGCATACTTACATAAACTATTACGTTTCCCCACGATGTGATAGTATTTTGATTAGCAATTGTAAATTTTCATATTTTCTATATTTTTTAATTGGCATTTTATTCCACTTCTTATTATCACAGCATTATTCGGCGTGATGTTTGGAAATATATTTGATCTTCATGAAAAGTGGTGCATTCATATTTTATTTTCCTCGTCTGAATAATTAACATTTTAATCCTGCTCATAAACTATTCACAGATAAATCAACTGTGCCAATAAATCGGATCACATTCTTGCTAGGAAAGAGAGTGTTCGAAAACATCCAGATTGTTTCTTTTTCTGCGAATTTGTTTTTATCTGCTTTCTGTTTGGGAAGGAGAGGCTCTAGAAATGTAGTTTTATCTTCTTCTGCGTAACATTGACAAGGAATGAGATTGCAAGGCCAATGCTCCCTGCTTGACTGAAGAGTGGGACAATGGGTCGAGCTGACAACGTCTCCCCAAGTGAAACATCCGAGTTAGAATCTAGAGTAGAGAGAATCGCCTCACAAGTCACCCTTTTAAGAGAAAAGGTCTTCCTTTTTGATTCAGCAGGTTAAGGATTCAAATGACACAGGCTGTTCTTTTGTTTTTCCGTGGAGTCACTCCATATTTTGGGAAACACACACACACACACACACACACACACACACACACACACACATATATATATATATATATATATATATATATATATATATATATATATATATATATATATATATATATATATATATATATATATTGTAATGATATATATGTTCACAAAATATTTAATACTTAGGAAGTGGCAAGAGCAGGCTCTTTTTCATTTTTAAAATCAGTGCCACAAAGGATTATTTAAAGCCAAGGGGCAAGATTACCAACAGAGCAAAAACACAGAAAAACACTCAAAGAGGATAACGAAAAAAATGCTAAACAAACTTAATTATTTATTACAAAAAAAGTATTAATAATAACTTGAATGAAACCCCACAAAAAGAGCTGAATAAGGGTGTACAAAAAAAACCCTCAGCTAAAATAAACTCTTTCACACGATAGATCGAGAGACAGTAAATAGGAGGAGGAAGGAAAACAACCTATTCCTATGGAAGCCCTGAAAACTCGAGTAGGAGAGAATGAAAGGGGGAGGCGCCTTAATCCTAAATTTTTACAAATTAAACCTTAATATTAAATACATAATAAATCACCTAAACAAAAAACTGCCGACGTTAATATTAATTAACACACACCCAGGGTGATAGCACGATGAATTTATAACAGTGGCAGAACCACACAGATGGCTGTCCAAAAACGATCCTGAAATCACAAGGAGTCTGCAGCCGGAGGATACAGCACACTGACACGCGTCAGCAACGTCTATATGAAGTGCACACAGTTTATATCCTTACTGGCTATCAAAAAGAAACAGGCGTTTTCACGACTCCAGAGGTTGGCAGGGCGAAGGCAACCAAGACGAGGGGAAAGACAGGCTGTCCTTCCAAAGGCAAGAGGCAAGTCCAGGGATGCAAAGATGAACACAGGATGCAGGGGAGCACAGGCAGTGCCCTCCAGAATGCACGGGAAGGGAGTCCGACCGCAGCAAAGGGATGCCCCTCAGTAAGCAGCTGCAACAAAGTATCCAGGCAGAAGAAAACCAGCAAAACTGTAGAAAAAATTCAATGTCGAATCCTGTGCAAATAGAGTCTCCAAAAACCTCCAAGATAAGGAGCCTAATACACACTGCCTTCATCCTCAGCCAACAGTCCCCAACAAACGTGAGGCAGCGAATGGGGAATCACCAAACAAGCATGAAAAGAGAAACAAAACAACTTTCATGGGTGAGGTACCACTTAAATAATAAAAAACCTTCGGTAGGAGCAAAAACAACCTTAACCAGCTTTTATTGTGGCATAAAAATAAAATTAAATTGAAATTAACTGAAAGTAATTTACTTTAAAAGGCCGCGAATAAAAAATCAAAAAATTACAAGCAATATTATATATATATATATATATATATATATATATATATATATATATATATATATATATATATATATATATATGAAAATAAGAATATAAAACACTATTTATTGTTGAAACCATATATATATATATATATATATATATATATATATATATATATATATATATATATATATATACTTTTCTGGCATCATCATTTCTTTAGTTCCTTAAAGTGGTAATGCAAACGTGGTTTCCGCAATTTACAGGCAAAACAAAATCTCCCTCGCTTTTTCAGTCTTCAAGGAGGGAAAAACAAAACTGCAAGAATACTGCTATATTTACTCATAACCAAGTGGACAGTTGTTTTGAGTAACTGTGGTCGTCTTCAGGGCTAATCTAGATTTACAGTGGAATAACATCCTATATAGATAGCAAGGTGTAGCCAAAAATGATTGAAAAACAAGAATCGAAAATGGAAAATTTAAGCATTTAAAATGCCAATACAAAGTTCATAGTTTTGAAAAGTGATTAACAAATTTCTCAGGCCAGGATGCCTCTCCATGAATACCCTTGCTCCAGAGAGAGCTCTAAAAGTCCACAGTCATCCTAAATCCAGTACAGCTCACAGTGGGAGGCATCCATGCCTCTTCCGAAATTACAGCTGTAAAGTAAGCTGGTCCCAGACTCCCTGAATCCTCCCAGAGGGGAACAATGCTCCTCATCGCAAGGGCAGTTGTCAGTACCCAGTTCACAGCTGAGGTCTCCCTCATTCTGTGATGAAGCATTCTCTCCACCTCCATCTGGGCTTTCCATGCGTTTCTCCGTTCTAATTATGCTTTTTTGGCACTTTCTTATATTTTCTTGTAGTGGTAATGCACATGTGGCTTCTATAATTCACTGGCAAAACCTGAAGCATTTCCAGTATGTGTTCATTCTTCAGGTAGGAGTAGTTTCTCATTGGACAGGTTGGTATCGTTCTCGGCTAGCACTCTGCTGGGCCCGCATTCGATTCTCCGACCGGCCAATGAAGAATTAGAGAAATTTATTTCTGATGATAGAAATTCGTTTCACGTTGTAATGTGGTCCGGATTCCACAGTAAACTGTAGGTCCCGTTGCTAGGTAACCAATTGGTTCTTAGCCACGTAAAATAAATCTAATCCTTCGGGCCACCCCTAGGAGAGCTGTTAATCAGCTCAGTGGTCTAGTTAAACTAAGGTATACTTAACTTTTCAAGGAGGAATAGACAAAGCTGCTGCAATACTGCTGTTTCAGCCATCCTTGATTGTCTTCAGAGAGTCTAGATTCACTATGGAAGTACATTCTGATACAGCATTGTTGTATACACACACACACATACACACACACATACTGTATATATATATATATATATATATATATATATATATATATATATATATATATTTATATATATATAAATTATTATAAATTTCAAGAAGTCGCTAAAAGCCAACCCTTTAGAATGTTAAAAGTGAGTTTGTCGCTGCATAGCCAACCCAAGTTGACCCAGATACCAGCACATAAATCTTATCAGTATTTTGATCTGTCCCTCCCCTTACCTGGGACAGACGTTTGGATAGCACAATCAAAAAGGCAAGGATAAGAGGATGAGTGCCGCTCCCTTAAGCAGCTTAAATGAACTAAGCTGCCTAAAACAACCATTCTATGAGGCAGAGTGATCGCGCTGAATTGTCTTTCCATATGACACCTGGGGAGATGCAGATAGATGGTCAAAACACCCGGAAGATGACACATCTTGGGCATGGTCACCATATGGGTCTGACATTGGGGCCTCTAACCTCGGCTGATGCCTTAAAAGGAGCCTGGAAGGAAAATCTTTACAGTTAGCCAGAGACATGCAGGTGATTGCTACAAATGCTGAGAGGCCCCCCCCCCAACTGAAGCTACTGACGTGGAATCCAGCCCCTTCGTCACCGCGTGGACGGACTTCCCAAGCGAACTAATGCAAAGTGCAATGAGTGTGACCACCAGTCGTCATTCTTCGCGAGAGACCCGCTTCCTCCCCACTGTAAAGTACAAGTGAAGGCTTTTCAGTCACGACATTTTGCCCTTAGAAGTGTTATTGAGTGCCAGTACATCCCTGTATCCAGTGTGCCATTTCCCAGTGCTATTCCAAGTGTTTGTGTCCCAGTATTAAGTGTTCATTCATTCCTCGAGATCTTGGCACCTTCGGTGCAGTCTCGATCCATCTGTGTGTTTTCTATTTTTCCCTTACTGGCATGTAATCCTTAAATCTCTCTTGCAGAGGGACCCATTTGCCGTGGGACTCTTCTTGGGCTGTGCCTTGCGACCATTCAAGTCTCCAGTAGGAAGAACAAGAGGCTTTGCAAGCCTCCATATTGTTTACTTTACCATTCCTTTTATTGTAAATACAATTACTTTAGTTACCCCAGTGTTTACGTAACATTCCCTCATGAAGTAGAGCCCTAAGCTCATATGAAACATCCCTTTTTCTTTCTTTTTATGATTCCGTGGACAGTAAGGGTCATATTGCCAAGGCCAAGTGTGTAAAATTCCGTTGCTGAACTATTAAAGTGCTCTACAGATCCAGAAGACCAGGGAAAATCATAAAAATGTGGACCTTCCCGTAGATCTCGTTTTGCGGTTGCAATCCCCCCCCCAATGTTGCTTTGTTGTGTTTGCAACTCGCCAAATCAGCAATTAGTAAAGCTAAGCTGGGTGCGAGACATTTCGAACCTGATACCAAGCGCACAGACCAAGAGTGTCCACGTAAGTAAGGTGTGTATTTTTAGCACAGGAAATTCTTTTACAAACGTGACTGATCCTAGGAAATTAGGGGAAAAGGGACGCATGTAACAACAGAGAGAAGAGAACCACCATGTTAGGTTTTGTTAATGCATGCCTTTCATAATAGGTATTAGGAAACAACAAGTGCTAACTATATTTCTTTCGAGGAATAGTGCGACACATTCCTCTGTACAAAATTTTCCCTTCGCATTTCGGAATCGCGAATTATTTAGGCGCAGACGAACTTCCACGTGGGACAAGACGAAATCAGTTTGCATTGCTGAAATACTCTCTCTCAGGTTAGCTAAAACTAGGAAAGCGAAGTTTGAACTCCACTTCTGGGCAAAAAATTACAAGGTTCTTTCACCATTATCCACCCATCCTGGGAATTTCCCCACAGTCAGGTAAGCCCAGACAGTGTTTGTAAACAAAAGGGTTCAGTTAACCAGCGTTTAAAGATAGCCTGCATCAGCCTAGAGTCAGATGACTTTCACGCCCCCCCCTTCCCCCGTGCCTACCCAAATCTTCATTCATTGCCCGAGTAGTTGGCCTCATAACATACTCGGGCCCCTCTCAGCGAAATTTATTTTTTCTTAAATCCAAATTCCACATCCTACAGGGACGAACCCAATTTCCAAGGCCTATGGGACGAATCCAATTTCCACATCCTACGAGACAGAATTTCCAAGTCCTACGTGACAAATCCAATTTCCAAGTCCTACGGGACAAATACAATTTCCACGTCCTACGTGACTTCCTCTAATTCCACGTCCTTCGTGAAGTCCACCCACGTCCTGCATGATGTCCTCCAATTCCACATCCTTTAGTGGCGTCCTCAAACACGTCCTTAGTGACGTCCATTCACGTCCTACATGACGTCCTCCAATTTCACGTCCCACGTGACGTCCATCCACGTCCTGCGTGATGTCCTCTAATTCAATGTCCTTCGTAATGTCCACACATCCTACGTGACGTCCTCAAATTCCACATCCTTCGTGAGGTCCCCCCACACCCTGCGTGATGTCCTCAAATTCCATGTCCTTCGGGACATCCACCCACATCCTACGTGACATCCTCAAATTCCATGTCTCACATCACGTCCATCCAAATCGACGTCCTTAGTGGCTCCCACCAACTCCATGTCCCACATGACGAGACAAATTCCATGTCTGCTGCGACGAAATAAATTCTAAGTCCTATGAAACGACAAACCTACTATCCCCACAAATAACTGTCCAAGGCCATGCGAGAGATAAAGTATATTTCTTCATTTTGGCCATTCAGACCATCCCCCCTCCATGTCTTATTAAAATATCTCAATCCAAATTTATTTGACTTCAGAGGGCCCTACCAAATAAATTTGTCAAAATGTCGACTGCAAGAGCCCAACACAAAATAAGGACTTTAAGTTCTACATGCAGGCAGGAAAAGACCTGGGAATGTTGGGCATAAGAATTATGGGACTGGGTCCAGGGGAACCTAGATGCTGCAAAGGTGGAGAGGGAGATAGAATGGTAAGAACAGGAGGCAGAGAGAATTGCCCAGGAGAAGAGAGAGAAGATAGAAAGGCAAGAATGGGAGAAAGAAAGAATTGCTCAGGAGAAGTGAGAGGAGGCAGAAAGAATTGCCCAGGAGAAATGAGAGGAAATAGAAAGGCAAGAGAGAATTGCCTGGGAGAAAAGAGAGGAAATAGAAAGGCAAGAGAGGGAAAAAGAGAAAATTGCCCAGGAGAAGAGAGAGGAAGCAGAAAGAATTGCCCAGGAGAAAAGAGAGGAGATAGAGGGGCAAGAGAGGGAGAAAGAGAGAATCACCCAGGAGAAGAGAGAGGAGGCAGAGAAAATTGCCCAGGAGAGAAGAGAGGAGATAGAGAGGCAAGAGAGGGAGAAAGAATGAGAAGAACGAGAACGACAGCACGCCCATGAACTCCAAGTGTTGGCCCAAAGGAGTGCCTCCCCCTTGCTCCTGCTGTGGGGATGAGCGCCCTCAGCCAGGCCCATTCGTTTATGCCAAAATGGACTGAGGCAGAACCCAAAGTATGGCTCGAGAGGGCAGAAACGGTCCTAGACTGCTGCGCCCTCTTCCCCGCTGAACTTTCCCTCGTTCTTACCAAATTCCTTGGAGAGAAGGCACTGATTGCCTATCACGCCCTCCCGGTGGAGGGCCAGGGAGATTGGGAGGTTGTACGCCAAGCCATCACCAAGGCATACGAGATCACCCCCGAGCACTGGAGGAGATGCTGGAGAGGGCAGACAAGAGATGTAGGCCAAACCTGGTCAGATTGGGCATACCACTAGAAGCAGGCACTAGCGAAATGGCTCAAGGCCGAAGGGGCCACCAGCACAGCCAAGGTACTTGAAAAGTTCAAGCTGGAACACTTCCTGCGCTACGCCCCTCCCGCTCTGGCCACGCACATAGTAGAAAGGACTCCTGCGACACTAACGGAGTGTTGCCGCATAGCTGATATGTGGGAGACTCACCACCCTCAGGAGGGATCAATGCGGTGGAAGATCTGTCCCCCACCCTTCCTCGGGGGATCTGCTCCCCCCAAGAATGGTCACTCGCAGAAACCCATTGTGTGCGGGTTCTGTAGGAAAGTCGGGCATTCCACCGAGCAATGCCAAAACAAGCCATCAGCGCCTTTTAAATCCTCTCCTGGAAACCCACCAGATAATTCACCTGCGCCCTCCACAGAGGCAGTGTGAAAAGATTTTAGCCAAAGCTATTGCACGGTGTGCAAGGTTTATGGCCACTCTCCCTCATGGGCGAAATGCCATAAAAATATAAATCAAAAACTCCTGCCATCGCCTTGGCTGTCATGAATTCCGAGTCCTTGGGCCCTCCCACTGAAGGTCCCATATGTGGCCCCTCCCCGGGGCAGCTACCCCACACACCGAGTCAAGGCATTCGATGATTCTGGCGTGCAAATCTCCCTCATGCGAAGGGACCGAGTTCCCTATGGAGATATCAACAGACAAAAACTCGTCACAATCGAGGGAATAAATCATTTCAAAATGATACTCCCTATGGTTCAGTTGAGAGTCACAAGACCTCGCCAATCTGAAATTTGCAATCTTGCAGTAGCAAGCTATATTCCCGGAGGCTATGATGTCCACCTGGGACAAGACTTTCAATCCCCATCTAAATCACGAAATCCAGGGGTCCACATTTCCCAAATCATTCCTCAGGCTCGATTAATCCTCCACTGCCTTTCACCCAGTCAATACCATAAGGACGTGAAGTTCCTATCAGTGCCACCTGAGTATGATATACAGTGGCCCCCTCGATCGATTCCCAATCCCATTCCAGTGCCTGGCCCTGCCTCAGTGCCAGTGCCAGGGCCCCAATCAGATCTCCCTCCAGGAGATGCTAAATCCCATTCCAAATCCCTGCTGATGCCACTTGCATGCGCTTGAGCAGTGTCAAGCTCCATCTGTCCTGACCGACGAGCACACGAATCCACTGATAGTGCCTGACCCTGCCTTAGTGCCAGCACCAGAGCATGCCCCCGATCTCCATTCAAGGGATCCCACTCAGGACCCTCTCTCTTCTCCCGGCCTGGCACAGCTACCAGCGTCGGTAAGAGAGAAGGTTCCTCCTGACCACAGCAGAAGTCCACCCCAAGGTGTGGTCTTGCAACCCGTGCCTGAGCTGGTCATTGATATCTGTGAGCTTCTCACCCCACCTCCCCCGACTGCCTCCTGTCTGTCTCAGTCCATCGCAGACACAATCGCGACTCAGGATTCTGCCATCTCTCACTTGGCCAATGAACTCCAAGAGCTGCTGTGGATCATGGTAGAATTAGTGAAGACGATCCCTGTGTCAGCTGTCGCAGCAGCCGACACAGGTGGCACTCCGTGCCACCCTCCTGCCTCGGGCCTTCTGATTCCCCTGCCGGGGACAACTGTCCAAGTAGGAGAGGTTTGCGGTGGAATTACCAAGGGTGTGGGAAATTCCAGGTAGTCTTCACAGAGCTGTAGAGCTCTCCTGGCACTTGTGCCCCCCCGCTTCATCTGTCGAAGGTCTTGGCACCTCTAATCCAGAAGAGGATGTCAAGGCCCTCCACTATCTTCTTCCTTTACTCTGGGACTTCTATCCCTTATCCTTCTCTGTTGATCTTTCCTTTAAGCTTTTCTTTATCACCACAAGAGGCAATTAAAATACGGGATACCATTCCCCTCTAAATGCATAAATCATTTTGTTGTAAAGCTGTAAGAGTAACAGAGTGGGAAGTGGCACGCCCTTGCGCCCATACTTTGGCACAGGGCATGTGTGCCAGCTCTTCCCAAAGGGGTCGCACCCATTTGGGTTCCCTTTCCAGCCCTGGGGCTGAGAGATCGTCCTGACCGTCGCCCATAGGCTTTTAAATATGCAGAACAAATACCCTACTCTCCCATCATAGGCTCTTCTGCCTATATCATTTACTCTTTTATTTATCCTCCTCTATTTGTTAACGAATCGCGAGTCATAGACTCCTGCCCTTGTGATTTTTAATGCCACCTTCATGAGCCAAGAGACATGTCCCACCCTTCAGTAAATGGTCATGCCCCTCATTTGTGTCATTCTGTTTATATGTTTTATTTTTATGGTGAATCTATTCCTGTCCCCATCCCCTTTTCATTTGTTTCTTTGTCCATTCATGCATTAAGCGAGTAACCATTTATAGCTTGGCCCGAGTAATGGGCAGTCAATGCATAAAAATTGGCATCGTTTAAATTTAGCAAATTAAAACTCGTGAATATTGTCTTTGCCTCACTCGCTCACACAGCTGTCAAATCCACAGAGTAAACTGTCAACTGGGCTATCCTTTGAACTGTTAGCTAAGCATTGAACGTGAAGACAATTACTGCCCTTTGATTACAAATGTGAATTGTGTATTGTCATTACAATATCTCGTAAAGGGGATGTCATTTTAAAAACAAACGCTGTGTTATCATTTTCACCGCCTCTTCAAGGCATACTAACCGCATGCCTCTGTTTACTTTAGACACATGTATGTGTAAAAAGGACACATGTATGTGTAAATTAATGATTAATTATTAATATTTTGACACCCGCCTCGAATTACCTTGACTTCATAATTGTAATAAATCATGCTTGTAGAATCAAATAAGATTAATATGCCGTAGCATTAAAGTAAAGTAAAGTGATATCAGTCTGTGTTGGAAGGGATATCCAAATAAAGCAATGTAAAGTATTTTCCCGATTTCTTGATTATCAACATTTGCACCTGAATGAAGGTGTGTATATCTTCCGTGGGGAGCTATTATAAATTGAAAGAAGTCGTTAAAGCCAACCCTTTAGAATGTTAAAAGTGGGTTTGTCGCTGCATAGCCAACCCAAGTTGACCCAGATACCAACACATAAATCTTATCAGTATTTTGATCTGTCCCTTCCCCTTACCTGGGACAGATGTTTGGATAGCACGGTCAAAAAGGCAAGGATAAGAGGATGAGTGCCGTTACCTTAAGCACCTTAAATGAACTAAGCTGCTTAAAACAACCGTTCTATGAGGCAGAGTGATCACACTGAATTGTCTTTCCACAGGACACCTGAGGAGATGTAAACAGATGGTCAAGACACCTGGAAGATGACACATCTTGGGCACGGTCACCATACGGGCCCGACATCGGGGCCCCTACCCTCGGCAGATACCTTAAAAGGAGCCTGGACAGGAAAAAAAATAAGTATATCTTAGTTTAACCAGACCACTGAGCTGGTTAACATCTCTCCTAGGGCTGGCCTGAAGGATAAGATTTATTTTACGTGGCTAAGAACCAACTGGTTACCTAGCAATGGGACCTACAGTTTATTGTGGAATCCGAACCACATTATGACAAGAAATGAATTTCTATCACCAGAAATAAATTCCTCTAATTCTTCATTGGCCGCTCGGAGCGTCGAATGCTGGGCCAATAGTGTGCTAACCGAAAGCTCTACCCACCTCTCCAATGAAGATCTTAAAATCTTTGCAGTTAGCCAGAGACATGTGGGAGATTGCTACGAATGCTGAGAGCCGCCCCCCCCCCTGAAGCTCCTGACGCGGAATCCAGCCCCTTCATCACCACGTGGACGGACTTCCCAAGTGAACTAGTGCAGAATGCCACAAGTGCAACTGCCCGTCGTCATTCTTCGCGAGGGACCCGCTTCCTCCCCATGGTAAAGTACAAGTGAAGGCTTTTCAGTCACGACATTTTGCCCTTAGAAGTGTTATTGAGTGCCAGTACATCCCTGTATCCAATGTGCCATTTCCCAGTGCTATTCCAAGTGTTTGTGTCCCAGCATTAAGTGTTCATTCATTCCTCGAGATCTTGGCACCCTCAGTGCAGTCTCGATCCATCTGTGTGTTTTCTATTTTTCCCTTACTGGCATGTAATCCTTAAATCTCTCTTGCAGAGGGACCCATTTGCCATGGACTCTTCTTGGGCTGTACCTTGCGACCATTCAAGTCTCCAGTAGGAAGATCAACAGGCTTTGCAAGCCTCCATATTGTTTACTTTACCATTCCTTTGATCTTTTATTGTAAATACAATTACTTTAGTTACCCCAGTGTTTATGTAACATTCCCTCATGAAGTAGAGCCCTAAGCTCATATGAAACATCCCTTTTTCTTTCTTTTTATGATTCCGTGGACAGTAGGGGTCAGATTGCCAAGGCCAAGTGTGTAAAATTCCGTTGCTGAACTGTTAAAGTGCTCTACAGATCCAGAAAACCAGGGAAAATCATATATATATAATATATATACCTTGTATAAATTATATAAATACATAAAGTGCTCTACAGATCCAGAAAACCAGGGAAAATCATATATATATAATATATACCTTGTATATATTATATAAATACATATATATATTATGAAATTCTGTTATTTCTTTCCTGTGCTTTGTCTTCCATAAATCTCCACTCTTCCGTAGCCTATAGTATAAAAACCTGCATCAATATTAGTTGAGGTCGAATGGTTCTTGATAACCTTTTATCTAAGAGCTTTCAATACTGGAAGAACTCTCACCCTCTTTTCAAGCCTGCAAAGATACCATTACCGATAACTCTGTTGAGCCTTTTGAAGAAGACCATCGTTTCGTCCCTCCATGAAGATCTCTCAGGCTTTGATTAGAAATATTGGTCGTTAACAATCAAGTGTTTGTTGCTTGTTTTCTTTTTATCTTTTTCATCTTCTCCTTGTGGATTGTTGTTTATTCCTGTCTATTTCAGTGACCAAGTTCACAGGAGATAGACGACTCTTATAAGTTTTGTCATTCTTTAATGTAACTTCATGCACAAGTATATCACTGTGAATCCTGGCATACTATATATATATATATATATATATATATATATATATATATATATATATATATATATATATATATATATATATATATATATATATATATATATATATATATATATATATATATATATATATATATATATATATATTATATTTATGTTTTTCCTGGCAATCTAGTTTGAAATATTCTCTGTGAGACAAGTAGCAACAATTTCAGATAATTTAGCCTTGTGATTCCGCCTTCATGGGGCCAGGGAAACATAAAACAAGAGGAAAAAGGGGGAATTTCATGTGAGCGTAAGGCTCTTACTACTGAAGGAAAATATTACGTAAACACGTGGGCAAACTTACAGGAGTGTATTTACATAAATAACATTAGTACGGGAAAGAGGAATGCAAGTAGAATATTGGTCCTGAAGGGGATTCCTACGGGATGAATGAAACTGGGGGGATTCCAGACACAGTCCGAGAAGATTCCATGATATAGGCTCCCTCTGAAATGAGAGATATGCACATTATACGCCAGTAATGAAAACAGGCAAAAGAATAATGAATTCGAAGCTGCACTGAGGGTGCCAAGGGGCTTCGATGAATTAATAATGGCTTAGCACTGCCAACACTTGAGGAGCACGGACATTTGACAAGAGATTCAGTGATTACTGGCACTCAAATTAAGTAAATGTTACGAGGAAAAGCGTGACTGAATGGATGTCTTTCCAGAGCACTTTACCGTAAGGCAGATTTGGTTCCAGCGCAGTAGGCGGTCCGTGGATGACTTGTGATTTCCGAGTGCGCGTGCAATCTTCCACGTGGTAGGATGCAGGGGCTTCAATGTAAAGGGCAAGACGATGGGAACTTCACAAAATGCCAAGCAAATGGCGTGGGTCACTGGTCAGGCCAGCATCGAAGGGAACACTTGGTTGGTGGTTGGATGTGCATGGAGGAAAAGTATACTTTGAAAGGCCACGTGGTTAGGAGCTAAGGGCATCGTTGGGCCAGGGCCATGGCGGTGGTTTGGGGTCTTCTTCACACCATCTCGTCCAGTGCGCGTCTGAGAGTGAGCCTTGGTCTGTTTGTCGCTTTTATCTCCTCCTATGGGGCAGGGGGCACGTCCAACACATAGGGAGTTGAGTCATGTTCAGCTGGTCTGAAAAGAAGCAGCCAGACAGATTCACTTTTGCCTCGAAAAGGGATTACCTACTTAAGGGAGTGGCCTACAATCGGTTTTTATCCCTTGTATTCTGACCATGCAAAATATCGGTTGGCAGACAGTAAATGAAAACAAAAAAAAAGGAGGAAGCAATTTGCTAGCGAGTTCTTGCTAATTATAATATATATATATATATATATATATATATATATATATATATATATATATATATATATATACATATATACATACATATATATATATATATATATATATATATATATATATATATATGTATATATATATATATATATGTATATGTATATATATATATATATATATATATATATATATATATATATATATATATATATATATATATATATATATATATATATATATATATATATATATATATATATATATATATATATGTATACATATATATATATATATATATATATATATATATATATATATATATATATATATATATATATATATATATATATATATATATATATATATATATATATATATATAACTGAATCCCGAAAATATGGAACATGATGAATATATAAATAAAGACAGATTCCATGAAGGAAAGAGAAACAATGGAGTACTGTAAGGCCTTTCGACTTCTTGTCCTTTGCTTAGCAGACTGAAGAAATATAAAAATAAGTTTACAAAGAAAGCCCTTATAAATGATAGATGGGGATTACAAAAGAAAAAAAAATATGTACCTGAAATCTAACACAATTGAAGAATTAGTAGGCCTACCAAAACAGGGTTAAATATTTAAGAGGTTTTACAAAGTATTAGGCCCAACAGCTCAGAAGTAGGGACAAGACAGTTAAAAGATTATAAGTGTTCTGTCAAAACTTGGCAAACATCCAATGCTATATTCATACATTTAGATGAAAACTCTCACAGGCTAAATTGGACTGAAAGTCCAGTGATTGCCAGATTGAAAGATTTCTCTTCATGAAATGTTTTAGAATCTGCTATTATACAGCTTAGTTCCATTTGTAATTTTAACCTTAGCCCTGGCATGTATTGTTTGGACCCCTTTATTAGCAAAATGTTCAAGAATGACCTAAAAGTATCTGTATTTTAATAAAAAAAAATCTGTATAAATGTTCACCTTGCAAAAATTGTTATTGTTTACCAAAAGGAGAATTATTGAGTACTTTTATAGCACTTTTTGGTGGTCAGTCACCTTCCTTGTATAATCTTTTAATTGTCTTGTCCTGCTTCTGAGCTGTTGGGCCAAATCCTTTGTAAAACCTCTTGAATGTTTAACCCTGTTTTGGTAGGTCTATTAATTCTTCAATTGTGTTGGATTCTACGTACATATTGTTTTCCTTTGTAATCCCCTTCTGTCATTTATACGAGCTTTCTTTGTAAACTTACTTTTATATTTCCCCAGTCTGTTAAGTAAAGGACAAGAAGTCGAAAGGCTTTGCAGTACTTCATTGTTCTCTTCCTTTGTGGAGTATGTAGCAAGAATAAGAGAGAGAGAGAGAGAGAGAGAGAGAGAGAGAGAGAGAGAGAGAGAGAGAGAGAGAGAGAGAGAGAGAGAGAGAGAGAGAAACTCTTCAATCACTAGCACTTCCCCACCTGTACTATGCCTGTTTTTGCACTTTTCTCATAGTGACCATGCATATGTAACAAGTTCCACAGTTGCAAAAAGGTAAATAAATATGGCACGGTGTGAAAATGAGTAGAGCTAAGATCGAACCGAGTGTACATGGGATTGCAAAAAATACCTCTCATCAGCCAGACAAACTAGCTGAGCATTGTACATATGCTGATTAGTTTTGTGAGAATGTGTTTCGATTGGGAGGGGGTGAAGGGGTAAGAAATGGTCATCAAGTGCATTGGATGTGAACAGAGGGAAACTCTCACACTCGTTGGTCTCTGTCACGCTTTTTTTTTTAATTCCTCCCAACTGTGGTTAATAAATTTCGTAATACTGAGTTTCATTAGGTCAGTGCTATGTAAGCTCTTGCTTTCTTTTGTGTTCCCTGTGCTCTGCTAAGAGTCATGTTTCTAATGTGTTTGTTTATTTGTTTGCTGTTGTCACCTCAGCTTTCCAAGAAGAAGCAATATGTGTTGCCCTTGGCCACAAAATTTGAAATTTTGGACCAACTTGATTCCAGGTGGACTTGGTCAAGGGTAATTGTGCAGTATAAGGTCCTAAAGACAACCTTGCAGAACATACATGCATGAAGTTAAAAACCAAACTAGTAAAACAGTTGTTGTTGTTTTATTAAAATATGTGTTACCCTCCCCCTTTACTCAAAAATTCAAAAGGAGGGAGAAACTTACCTCTGTCTGACATCCTCTTTAGTTTTTATTCAATAAGTCTAACATAAGAAATGGATAAATGAGATTAAGCAAAGCATCAGGTAATATCATCCCTAATTTCCAACAGAACAAAATTAAACATTGACTTTAACTAAAATTATTCTTTCCAAAGTCAGATTTGTCTAAAGTGACGACCAAGGTCAACATGTATGTCAAAATTCCCTCTATTTCGTGACCTTAAACGAGACATCTGCAGAACAGAGAGAAAATCACTTTCAAAAATCAACATTAAAAATATGGGCAATTTCACTGGCCATTGAGACCCAAGGCACAAACTAAAGAAAATGGGAAAAACATAATATATAAGACATGAATGATATAGGCCTAAGAAATACAGGTTAAACACAAAAAATCAAATGTCCACTTGGGTACCAAAATGTAAGCTTACCTCAACATTGGTACCAAAAACAGGCTCACCAGAAGCACATCTCACACAAATAGATTGTGTCTTAATGATTCACCTGTACATAAAATAATCTTCGGCTCGTTCGCCCCTCCCTCTTGGAACGAACAAACGAACAAAATCTACGTTCCCATACCCCACTACCGAACTTCCAGCGGAAGCTGCATCCTTCAGGGTCAATGTTCAAGGATGCTAGCATGTACTAAATCTCAAAAGAAAAGAATTTCCTCAGTTTCTAAGGGTACGGAGAGCTGACATCAAAACAGTTAAGCACCGAAACAAGCATTCATGGCACCTGCGAAACCGCTGAGTGAAAAAAACACATAACTGCACAGTTACAAGGCAGTGGCAACACAATATTTTATTGATTTTCATGCAAAATATATGCTACCTTTAACTTTATGAAAATAAAGTTAGAAACAAACATGTTGGTTGGGATCAGCAGGCATGAATGATATCTGACATTGTATGGTTATAATGTATTACTATTTCAGTAAATCATTTTCTTATTTTCATCTGTCCATTACTAAGTGTACTGTAATGGAAACAATTATACACCCTAATAAATCTGACATCATTTCCTTTGGTGTCATACATATACATTATTCTACTGTATTGACAGAAGTTAAAGTTATTGGCTTTGTTATAATCTAATGTTGTGTGTAAATTATAGGATTTTAATACCAGTCTATTAATGTTTATAGTAATTCCAGTGAAAAATAAAGTCAGATTATGACTGAATTTATTACTGTAACATGGAGAAAATCATGCTTCCACCAGATGCAGCATTTCATTACACAGTATCTGTGCATTGTTCTAAAATGTGTATTTGTTGCTTTGGGGTTACAAACATTGCGCGTTTCATATATGGAGTATCCTTTGGCACATGTGCTGGACCGGCTGTTTACTGACTCATAAGGAAGGTAGCCAGTTGAGATGGGGGATAGGGATGCCAAGTCTCACCTGCCAACACTATCTATTGTCCTTCTGGCCGTGGTAGTTAACTTATATCGTTCTCATTGCTCATGTGCTGACTGAGTGCTCTCAGTGCTTTGTCTTTTTTGCATATTTTGGGAGCTCTTTGGGCTTTTAAGCTCTCATTTGTGTTTTAATGAGTATTCCCTCTGTGTCTAAGGGAAATGTGCTGTGTTTTCTCTTTTCTCTGTCATCCTTTGCTGGCCATTTGTCCGTCTAGGGGGTAAGCAGGACCAGTGTCACTACGAGGGCCGTGATTGACCCTGTAGTCCATTTGTCCCCCACTTCAATAGATCGATACTCAGTATTTCTTGCCTCTGTCCTCAGTGTGCTGCTTGTCCTTCTCAGTGGGAATGTTACGGGAAGAGAAGGAGAAAGACAAAGAAAGATCCCTCATCAAGCCGTGATCCCATACCAGAAGTGATGACAAGTCCTTCCAGAGCTTTCTTTCTCGCAGTAATTGTTCCCTTCCAAAGCAATCATTCTGGTAAAGACAAGCCCCTGGTCACTAAACCCATTCCTCCCTCCTCTGTTGAGGAGGGGGTCAGAAAAATAAAATCTCTTTTGCCATTAAAGAAGGTATGGCTTTCCCTAAATATTACAGGTTCTCTTCTTTTGGCATTTTTAGACTCCTTGGCTGGGCAGAAGTGAGTGAAACAAGTTTTTTTTTTTTTTTTTTTGCCTTTGCCCCAATGCCCTACCCACCACATCTACCTCCTACGAGGTACCCTCTAGTTCTCTCACCTACTGCTAATTCATCCAGGGAAGCAGAGAAGTCTGTGGTAGCGAAGAGATGTTAGCACACTTACTCGCCATTGCCCTCCCCATCCTCGCCTTATCTGACTCCTCAGCTTAGTACTGGAACCAGAGGAATCCGTCTTCAGGAGGTCTACATGAGTTTGCCCCCTCCAGAAATACTCCTCTCCTCAGCAACCTCCTGCCAAGGGTGGGGTCCCATCTAAGAAGAGAGTTTCCTTCCAGGATGTGGACTCCAGCACTGCAAATATTGTGCGTTAATGAACTGGAAATAACATAGGTGTAGCTGGCACTGCAGACATTCCAACATTTGGAACAACACCACCATGGTATCTATGCCAACAAGCAACAGGGACAGGTTTCTCCCTCGCTGTGACGGCAAGCTGTCCAGATGCCTGATTGGGCATCGATGCACATAACTGAACTGAAGGCCAGGGACATTCCTGGTAAAAACAATGATGTAACTGACCAGCTGTGCTGCCTTGGTGAAGTAGTCGGGATGATTGATCTGTCTGCCACCAGGCTAAACTGATGGGCAACTGTGCTTATAGAGTTTTTTCTCTTTTCTCTCTTTCTACTGCATTATTTTTTGGACTCTTTCTCCCACTAATAACCAAAATGTTAAAGTGAGAATTAGCATTGTCATTCAGCAGGTTTTTAACTCGGTTTGCTACATCTTTGTTAGAGTGATATTTTTCAAGGAAACTTTGCACTTAACCCTGTTTTGCACGCTTTTTTTTTAATATACTTGGGACATCCTTCCTTCCCTCCTCCTTATCTAAAGACATTTCCTCAGCTATTGTCTGTTGCTGCACAATCTGAAGGTCCTGCAGTTGATCTGTGGTGAAGTTTTTGTGCTCCTCCACATCATCATCACTGACCTCCAAGCCCATGGACTTGCCAAGAGATGTAATACCCTCCGCAAGTGGCTTGGACTTAAAACAAAGCCCCTTTATTATGGATGCTATAACAAAATCCCTTTTTTTATATATAGTATCTGGTCCCAGTTTCCTCCAGGCAGAATTTATGGTCCTGTAAGAGACCTCCCCCAGGCTTTGTCTATGAGGTATATGCAATGGAGGGTGGTTCTTTCAGAATTCTCTTAGGATCATCTCTGTATCAGAAGATCACTTCAAAGCACCTCTGGAATAGTGCTTTGGTGTAGAGTTGTTTAAATTTGAAGACACACATCACATTTAATTTATTTTCCATTACATTATTTTTGTTAAAGACCCCCAGGTTCTCTGAGTGGTAGACAAGCAAAAGCTTCAGTTCTCATTCCAGGGGTGGTTTTCAAGAGATCAGCATGCAGTTGTCTTCCCTTTCCACATATAATGGCCTGAGAAACACTATCATCTGCTGTTTTTTGATTATCCAAATTAGCAACAATTTCTCAACCTCTTCAGTTGTGTGAGACCTTTGTTTTGTAACAGATTTCACTCACTTAGCAACATCAGCTGCTGTGATGAACACTTTACATTTTATTATTGAAGACATTGTAGTTTTGGCATACAAAACTCCTTAGCGAGATCAGCGACATGGACACCGTTTTCATCTCTTGCTGTTACTTCCTTTTGAAACTATCATTTTGCTTCCCATGATGACTTTTTTCACTAGAATCACCAAAAATAACACAAGGAAACATGAGACTTTTAGTGGAGTTGTGCATGTTAATATGATGCAACCAGTGACCTCATGAACACATGAGAACGTGTTTCACAGAGACAAATTTCTGACTCACATCGGGACTGATCCTAATGTGTTCCTTAACACCATCATATTCACGCTGAAGGGGTAATTCGAATGAGTTGCTACCAATTAACTCACTGCTGGGTCGATAAGTTGGGTAGAATTCTTTGGTATGTTAGGCAGCAGCCTTCCCGGGAAAACTCAGATACAAGAGCATTTAGGTTCCAACTTATTTTATGACTTGTGTGTGTGTGTGTGTGTGTGTGTGTGTGTGTGTGTGTGTGTGTGTATATACATAGACAACCACGGGAAACGTGAAAATCAAAGACCAGGTACCAGCACTTTTGTGTATTACGTACACTTCATCGGGGCACAAAGTTAAATAAATAGATATCAAAAAGAAAACTTCACAAACCAAAGATCAAAGCCATCAACAAGCAAACCGTCATTACTGCATGTAATCAGTAGTTTGAAGAAAAAAATTGCCACTACATAAACTAAGTAAGAATACTTTCAAAATGCTTAAGAAATGAAACTACAGTTAGTAGAACAGGCTGTTGCTAAAAGGTAACATTGTACTTCCCTACAATTTTATGAACAAGGTAACTATCTAATTTAAAAAGACTTAACCTAAGATTCCTAAGTTGATTGTTAAAATGCTTAATAAAAGCGGATTCAGTGATATTTCCTTTAACAATATGATTACAAAAGATGATCTCAGATGAATTTTTCCAGTCAGTACAATGGTTAAAAGTAGGTATTTGTTACTACACCCAGCACAAGGAATCGTGTAAATACAGCCATTAATTTGTTTTTGGCGAGTTAAGAACAATAAAATTTTGAAGTGATCCTGAATTCTTGTAAACAATATTTATCTTGAAAGTTTTCAGTAATTTTTGAATAAAAGAAAGAATTACTTTATATGACAGTGTCAAAATATTTTCTTACAAAAGGCTCCCTATTGTTACTGGAATAAAAAAAAGTGTTTTTAGCTTTCTGCAAAGGTTTGTCTATTAAAAACTTTGGGTATTTTAATCTATTTCCTACGTCATAGATTTTACAAAACTTTGTCAAAGAATTCCGGACTGCATATCCTTAATACTCTTATAAACATGCTACAGAAAACTGAAAGTTTTGCATTAATATGGTGATCTGAATAATAGTGGATATACGAACAGACGTTGGTAGGTTTCCTGCAAACATTAAACACAAAGCTTCTATCCCTTTTGTGAACTAAAACATCTAAAAATGGTAATACATAATTATTTTCCTCTTCAACGATGAATTTGATAGAAGGTACTAAATGATTTAACTTGTTTAAAAAATTGTTCAAATTTTCGCACATGGGCGAAACAGAATATGTCATCAACGTATCGAAAACCAAAGAACCCTCGTGCAAAACAGCGGACAATATTTTTACTTAAAAAGTCATTATATAGGGTGCTTAACTTATATATATATATATATATATATATATATATATATATATATATATATATATATATATATATATATATGTGTGTGTGTGTGTGTGTATGTATGTATGTATATATATATATATATATATATATATATATATATATATATATATATATATATATATATTTATATATATATATATATATATACACATATATTTGGGGACTCACCAGTTTAATGAACACGCAGTTTGAGTGCCACTGTTACTGAACAGTAAATAAACAGGAAATAATGATCAATGGGCAAAACAGAATTGAAACCCCTGGCCTTAATTAATACTTGTATTTACAATTACAGCCAATTAAATGGAGTGGATAGATTTGCTGGTACAGTACATTAATAATTAATTAACTCTCAATTAACTGCAGGATTCTTCATATAACACAGGGCTCTTGGTTGGAACAAGCGAAGTATGCAACACACGAGACTCCGAGTTCTTCCTTTCAATTCAGAGAAACGATACAAGGATCATTGACTCTTGTAAGCAGAGGGAGGACAGATGAGCGAAAATGCCCTCATATGGACAATAATAATAAGAAGAGATTTATATATCACTGTCACAGGGGAAAATTACTCATTTTGACACAGACTGTAATTTCACTGCACTTGTGGGGAACACAGAAGGGAATAACAAAGATGGGAAGTTCGAGAAGAAAGCATAAGTTAAGAGCGAACTCCTCGCATCTCTGGGCATACCTGTTTGCAATGGGGCAAATGCTTAGCAACAAGCAGTGGGTTTTCCTTTCAGCATCAACTGGGGTAGGCTGAGTAGATGATTGCTTCGCCTCAGGACATCAACAGAGAGTGGGCTGCGCCTTGGATCAGTCCCTGGGAGGCTTCTTTGAGAGTTCTTTCTCTGATGAGATCTTGAGCATGACTGACGCTTGTTTTCAAGCAGCGCCCTTCTCCTGCTTCATGGTATGCCTTCGGGCTATTTCCTTGTCTTTGGACGACCTGGAAAATACAGTGGAAATCTCCCAACAGAGATACGAAAACAAGGATTTGTGGGCAGCCAGGAAACACATGTTCTCCCTTGGGAGAACTTAAGACAGATTTAGCGAAGGGAAGAAGATAGAATGGGTCCCACACCCTGAAAATTCACTTCTACAGCCTAAAAACATTTGGTTCTTTGAAACAGGCCTCCCACTCCCTTATGGGTGGGAAGGTCTGCACGAGAGGGTCGCTGCCAGTTAAGAAACTGAATCTGACCTCCGCAAATTTGGATATTTACTTTTTACTTTAAAGACAACTTAAGGTGAGGTAAAGCTAGCTAAGGGTCATCCCTAACCAAGGCTAAAAGCAAAGGTGCTTATATTCATTTAGAGAATGGGCTGTCTATGGGTTGACTAACCTATTGGGTCCTGGGAATAGCTAAAGGAATGCCACACACAACTTAGCTAACGCAGCACCATTAAAATGATTAACTACCTCACATGCAACTGATACAACCCTAACATCTCTGTGGCTGTATTTTAACTCAAGTTAGATATAAGGGGAAATGTTGAGCTGCTCCCAAAAATTTTGATAATAATAATAAGCAAATAGGAATGTTATATTGACATACTGATAAGACAAAATGCAAAATTTTTATTTTATTCAATTTTTCCAATACAAACACTAATGACTAAGGTAGGAGACAACTTAGGCATCCTTCTCTGGGTAAGGTGCCAGGATTGCTCTATTAAGATAGGGCACTGTTATCTATCGAAACGAGTGCCATGAGAGCTCAGTGGTTCTTTTAACTACCTGGACCTTTTATGCCTCTTACATCTCTTCTTCCTTGATTTCCATTGAGCCTTAGGCTGTGGATTCTTAGCTGGAACCTTGGTAGGTGTCTCCAGAAGAGACTGAGAAGACTCTTGGGCTAGGTCAGGGCCCTCAACAGGATTACCTTCGGGACCTAGACCTGGAGTAACTATGGGTTAGGACGATGAAGAGGTTGCTGTAGGTGCGACAGGCTTGCAGGTTACAAGGAACAACTCAGGCATGGGTTGCGCGGCCATGCTGGGGGATGAGCTTCCGCTGTGGTCAGGGGCATCCGGAAAAGACCCTACTGAACTTTGGGTTGACTCTCAGTTGGACACTGGTAGCGGGGCCAGGCCAGGAGACGAGAAGGGGGCCAGATTGTGATCTCCTGAAGGGAGACCGGCATCGTGCGCTGGCACTGGCACTAAGGCAGGCTCAGGCACAGGATTTTGAGATGAGATGTAAGCGGCATTGGGGCCAAGAGTGCCGGATGTCCCAATTTGTACTTTTGCAAAGAACCAGAATCTGGCTATGGTGTGGGCTCAACAGCTGGACTAGGTGGAGCACAGCACTGGCCAGGCACAGGCACTGGCTGTGGCTCAACATCAGGGCTGGAGTGATCATCAGCACCTGACGGAGGCTCAGAAGGGGCAGGACCCATGGACAGCCTAGAAAAGGGCTGGGAATAGGGATCCTTTCATAGGCGGAGGCCATAACCTCCAGGAATATGATTGGCTACTCTAAGCATACAAATCATACTTTTCTGGGGTGTAGTGACCCTCAATTGGACAGTCTCCAATTAGCAATACCCTTAATAGTTATAGGCTTGTTATCTTCAATAATGGCCCCATTGGGTACTATGTCTCACCTTATATGGGAGATTTGAGCACCAGTGTCTTCAAAAGTGGAGACCTGTTGAGCGCAATAATGACCCCAAGGAGGTGCAACATAAATAGGCCCTTCAGCTGGAGGTCCTAACGAGGATATATGGGTGGCCACCAGAGCAACAACGACAGCAGATTTCTCTCTGGGACAATCTCTGAAATTTGTGGAATGCCCGTACTGCTTACAGTTGTGACAGTAAACTTTATTATAATCTTTACGAGGAACGGTTTCAGTAGGAGTAGGCTGGAAGTCCTGATTAGAGGGGGTTTTATGCTGGGCTTCTAAATGCCCTACTTTCTTACAATAAGCACATACAGGGACCATGCACCTGTGGGAAGTACTGGAGGATGGGTGGTATGTCTCGTATGCATCGGCCATGCAGCAGCAGTCAGTGAAAAGGCTTCTCACCAATGTGTAGAGCCAAAGAGCCAGGTGCATAATGGAGGAAGTCCTCAAGCTGAATCTATTCAGCAAGTCTTCAAACTCCTTGCATTCCAAGGTGTTGATCCACCGCCATAAAGCACGAGTCTTTTTATAGGACCAGTATGGTCAGGTTTGGCTGATCTTGGGGAAACTTCGCCATCTTTGCCTCCAATGCTCAGGTGTAATCTCATATGCTGTTGCCATGGCCTTTCCAACCATTTCAGAGTTTCCCTTGTCGCCATTTTCTAAGGAATTTAAGGCGTCCTGACCCTTTCCAGTCATGTGTTTTTTGAGAATCATGGCCTTCTCACTGTCCGTCAGTTTGTACTCAGAGAAGGCTTCCACATGGTCAAACCATGCCACTGGCTCTGCATCATTCCATCGGGCCATTAAGTGGCTGATATTTGAGATAATAGGAGCAGAGACTGGGGATGGTTGTTCGGCTCAGTGTTGGTCCAGTGCCAAGGCACTGGTTTGCTTGGCTTGTTCAATTTCGGCTTCCTTCTCCTTTGAGGCTATCTCTGTGTCCCTTATGGCTAGCTCATGCAACCTTCAGATCTCTTCTTGCTTCTTTCTCTCTTGCTCCAAGGCTAGTTCATGCTGTCACTGCTTCTCTTTCTCTTGGGCCAAGGCTAGTTGATATTGATGCTCCTTTTCTTTCTCCTGTTCCTTCTTCTGTGCCAAGGCTAGTTCATGCTGTCGCTGCTTCTCGACCTGCTACTCCTTCCCTTGACACTCTTTTTCCTTCTCCTGTGCCAAGGCTAGTTCATGCTGGTGCTGCTTCTTGGCCTGCGTTTCCTTCCCTTCTTGTCTCAGCCATTCCAGCTGCAAATCATACTCTTTCTTCTTCTCTGGCTTTTTAGCAGCAGCTACTTGCTCCTGAATCCACTGGGTCAGCTTTTCTGTTTTTAAAACCAGAGAACTGAACAATTTGAGGCACTTAAGTGCAACTAATGTGCTTGCAAGGCACAGAATGGTGCAGATGTGTTAAAAGCAATGAATTAAATGACATATAGTGGACGACGGCGCATATGTGGTCTGTGCAGTATATTAGGCTGTGTAGCGACACAGAAATAAAATCAGCACAGTAAGTGCAATGGTTAGAATAATTAAGTACAGGCTACTAATGAGTTTGTAAGGTTCACGATTGTGTTAAGTGTATGGGACGCATTCCCAGAATATTGATTGCCTGTAATTATAATTGGTTTGTTTGCTCTTAGTAACAATTATATTCGCCTGGCAGAGGCTGTGATACATACTGCAAGATTGGGTTTGTATAGAGTGCTTGCAATGAGGTAATGTGATAACAGAATTAATAAAACTTGATTCCCAATGAGTTATAAAAAGGTGAAAGTTTCTCTCTAACAAAGTTAATGAAGTGTAGCATGGAATTAAATTAAAAGACTCTACTTGGTCTGGAGTAAGAAATATTACTTAAATCAATGATAGAAACGCTACATTCTAAGATAGATTTCTGTGGCAGTGACAGTGATTAAAAGGCTTTCAAAATTAGTCATAAAATGAACAACGCTCGATTTAAACGAATTATAAGTGTCGCACCCAGCTTAACGGTTCCCGTGATGGCTCACAGTTTGACAGTTGACGGCTCTCGAGATGGCAGGCTAAATTTAACAGCTTTAAGGGTGAGAGTGCTGTGTGAACACTGGGACGGGGAGCTTAGTTCGCACACTGGTAACAAACCCACAGATGAATGAACACACAACTCTCTATATTTACAAAATACAAAATGAAATACACAAATCTTTTCTGAGTGAATGACACACGAACATATCTAGAAGTTAATTAAACTTTGAAAAACACTTACAATAACTGTACGAGACTAGGAACTTAGAAAACACGATCGTTATTCTGCAGGCAAGGACATTTGGAGGAAGATTTGGTATGTAATGAGCAGAGTGAGCACTGTGATTGTCTGGCTAAGAGTTCTCTCGGAGTTGCGAGCTCGATAAATTACCGTACTGATAATGAATTCTGATTCTAACACTTAAAAAGCTTTGAAAATGTGCTCTAAGCTTCACAAAAGAATTAACCATCCTAGCACCCCCTAGAAAGTCTAAATAATATGCAAATGTTGCCGAGCATGCAAGGAAAGAAGCTCTAACTGGAAAATCAGTAACAGGCAACCAAGCTAACGTATACAGTATGTGAGCATGACTTCACTACTGCCTTTGTAAAGTCATTTGTAAAGTGTACTCGTTCGCTGTATTTATTGTTATTTATTATTGACCTCAGGTCACTGAGGCTCCCATTGTGTTCCGTGGCGTGATGCCAGTGTGCCGCTATATAAACTGCCTGGTTCATGAATAAATTAGCAGTTCTCTTTTACCTGCTCGTTTTTTTTTTTTTTTTTTTTTTTTGCACCTCTTACCAGTGGTGACCCCGGAGTGGTTCCCGAAGCCATTAGCGGACCCATACGGTGACTCAGTCTTGGCTTCAGGAACTTACTCACGCCCTTAGCGGACTAATTACGACGCTGAACCAGCGTTGGGTGTGCTGACTCTCATCGGCAAAATCACCAGTGTCATTAGCGGACTCACACGGCGCGCTTCCAAGTGCGTTTTAATGCAAGTACCCTACTCCAGTTAAGAGGGCAAAGAGCGAGCATGGACGCGGACATCCCTTCCCTCGTTCAGTTAACTGCTAACCTTGCAGATTCGATGTCTACCTTCCTCCCATGTCACCCGCGCCCGCCCCCGCACTGAGGCTCTCACGCTCCTCCACACCCCTGCCCACGCCCCACACTCTCCCCTGCCCGGGGCCCTGCCTGGCAGGACAATCACGGGTCGCCCTGTCCATAAAATTGCCGCCGTTCACGCAGGGGAATCCATCAGCATGGCTGTACAGGATTGAGAGCCAGTTCAGGCTGGCGGGACTCAACAATGAGGTGCTGCAGGCGGACACAGTACTCAACGCCCTGCCGGAGGAAATCTACAGAAAGCTCGTCCCGTGGGTGTCCGCCGCCACGCCCCCTCACCTACCACCTCCTGAAGAAGTCCCTAATCAAAGGCATGCTCCCTGCCGGTTGCTGAGTGGGCTGCCCGCGCTCGACCTCTACTTTCCCCGAACAGCCCATGGCAGGATCAGAGCGTCATGGAGTCTTGGGGCATGATACAAGACCTCCTCACCCTCCCAGACACCGACGGCACTGGAAAACAAAACGAAATAAGCCGGTCGCAGGAGCTCCTTCGTCAGCTCCTCCCGGAGGTCCGGACACAAATCCCTGAGTCCTATGCCATGCCCCTCAACGACCTGATCCGCACTGCGCAGAACCTGATGGACTCCATGAGGGCAACGAAGTGGTACCAGCACCAGCACTACCAGTCAGCACCATCCAGCAGGAAGAAGGCGCAGAGCAGGAGGTCAACGTCATCGCCAGGAGGTGCCCAGCGCCTCACAACAGGTGGAATTCCCCGGGGCTTTGCCACTACCACAGGCGGTTTGGCAAGGACACCCAGAACTGCCTGCCGCCCTGTTCATTCGCCCGTTCAAAAAATGGGGGAGGCAGTGGCCAGCAGGACAGCCGCCATGGCAGCAGAAGAACCCAGGGGCCCAGAACCAGTAGGCTTCTACGTCCGCGACACCGCCTCTGGCAGGATGATGCTGGTTGACACGGGGGCTGTTAGATCAATCTTCCTGGCATCCAGAGAGGACCTCAAGCGAGAACCGGATCCGACTGCCTTCCTGACCGCTGCCAACAGGTCCCCCATCCTCTCCTATGACACCAGGCCCCTGTCGATCTCCATCCTTGGCCGGAGATATTCCTGGGACCTCGTCGTCGCGGACGTAAGGACCCCGCTCCCTGGTGCGGATTTCCTTGCCCACTTCGGGTTGGCAGTCAACGTCGGTTGGAAGCACCTCCTCGACACCGACTCCTGCCAGTCCCTCCCGTTGGCAACTGGACCCAAGGCACCCACCATCTGCTCCGCCACCCCCCACCAGTACTCACAGCTGCTGATGGAGTTCCTGGACATTTTCAGGCCCGAGCTCCGCCAAGTCCCCAGGGCCCCAGCCAAACATGGCATCTACCATCACATAAAGACAAATTGCCCCCCTGCACACGCGAGGTTCCGGAGGCTTCCCCCGCGGCGCCTTCAGGAGGCCAAGAACGCATTCGCTGAAATGGAGCGGATGGGAATCTGCAAGAAGGCCTCCAGCCCGTGGGCTTCCCCCTCCACATGGTTGCAGAAACCGGATGGCTCCTGGAGACCCTGCACGCAACCTACAGGCTGCTTAACCTCAACGGAACCTGATCATTACCCCCTGCCGAACATGCAGGACCTCACGGATTCCTTCCACGGGGCCAAAATATTCACTAAGTTGGATCTCTTGAAATCCTATTTTCAGGTACCAGTCGCGCCAGAGGACACACCAAAGACCGCCATCATCACATGTTCGCCTTCACCTTCGGCCTGAGGAGCTCATGGACAGCATCCTGGGGGACCTGAAGTTCTGAGTCTGCTAAGTAATTGATATCCTTATATTTTCCAGGTCCCACAGGGAGCACCAGAAACACATCCAGGCAGTCCTGCAGCGCTTACAGGAGAACAGCCTTGTCGTACATTTCAACAAGTGCACCTTTGGCGTCCAAAAAGCCAACTTCCTGGGCCACGAGATATCCCCGGATGGTGTCCACCCGCTCACATCCAAAGTCGCAGCTGTCACCAGGTTCCCCGTCCCCACCTCCATCAAGGCCATCCAGGAGTTCCTCGGGATGGTGAACTACTACAGGAGGTTCATCCCCGGGATCGCGCACATCACGGCCCCCCTGACAGAAACTCTGAAAGGCCAACCAAGGTCCTTGTTGTGGGGACCCAGCCAGCAGGCCAGCAGCAGGCCTTCTCCCTGATGAAGGCCACCCTCGCCGAGGCAACCGCCTTGGCCCACCAGGATCCCAACGCCCCCCTCCAGCTGACGACCGACACCAGGCATGTCGCCTGTGGTGCTGTCTTGGAGCAGGTCATCAACGGCGCCCCCAGCCCATTGCCTTCTTCAGCAAGAAGTTCAACCCTGCAGAGGCCCACTATGGCACCTTTGACAGGGAACTCTGCGCAGTGAACTGTGCAGTCCGACACTTCAAGTTCCTCCTGGAGGGCACGCCCTTCACAATCTACACGGACCACCAGCTGCTGGTACACGCCTCCACCAAACAGGGGACGCATGGTCTTCCAGGCAGCAGCGGCATCTCTCGGCCATCGCTGAGTTCACCTGCTCCATCAAGTACCTCCCCGGCAGGAAGAACCCTGTGGCAGACGCCCTCTCCAGAGTTGAGCTAAACGCGGTGCAGCTCGGGATCAACTACGAAGACCTCGCCAGGGAACAGGCCGCCAACCCAGAGACCCCAGCCTACAGCACCGCCATCACGTCCCTGAAGTGGCGGGATGTGCCCCTCGCCCCCAGGGGCCCAAGTCTCCTCTGCGACGTCAGTACCGGCCAGCCCCCTGGTGCCAGCCTCCTGCCGCCGCCAGGTATTCGATGTCATCCATGGCCCCTCACACCCCTCCGGCAGGACAGCGGCCAAGCTGCTGTCAGGGAAGTTCGTCTGGCACGGAGTGCAGAAGGACGCGAGGACCTGGGCGAGGCAGTGCCTGCAGTGCCAAACCAGCAAGATGGGACATCACACTGAGTCCAGGGTAGGCGAGTTCCCGCAGCCAGAGCGACGCTTCAGCCACATTCAAATCGACGTCGTCGGGCCCCCTCCCCCATCAGGCGGGTCCAGATACCTCCTGACAGTGGTAGACCACAGTGCGGTGGCCCGAAGCCACACCAATGCAAGAAGCCACCGCCAGCGCATGTGCCGAGGCCCTGCTCTCCAGTTGGATCAGCCACTTCGGCGTCCCAGACCACATCACAGCCGACAGGGGTCTCGCCTTCCTGTCCGAATTATGGTCCGCCCTGGCTCGGCTGCTGGGGACAATGCATCACACCACCACAGCCTACAACCCAGCAGCCAATGGCTTGGTCAAACGGTTTCACAGGTCCCTGAAGGCGTCTCTTATGGCCCGCTGCACCGCCGAGGACTGGAAGTACCAGCTGCCATGGGTCCTCCTCGGGTTGAGAACCGCCCCCAGGGCTGACGGCTCCCTGTCCACGGCTGAGAAAACATACAATGAGTCCCTTGTGGTCCTGGGCAAGCTTGTGACAGAGGATCGCCACAACCCATCGGTCCAGAGGCTTCGTGACGTAGTCGGCAAGTTCGCCCCCTGCAAGCGGACATATACCGACAGGTTGGCCACCTTCACGCTGCCCAGGCTGGCCTCCACCACCCACGTCTTCGTCAGGGATGACGCCATCCGCCCGCCACTGACCAGGCCCTACAGGGGACCCTTCCGCATGCTGGAGCGGAACAACAAGGCGTTCCTGATCGCACTTTACAGGAGGAACGATTGGGTGTCAATAGACTGTGTCAAGCCTGCCCTCCCGGAGGAGGACACAGACATCACCGCATCGCTCCCTCTGCCTGGTCAGCCTTCGCCGCAGCTGGGCCCTTGTAAGGGGTGGGCACACGGCCACCCCCAAAAAGCCCACCCACACCCGCAGTCAGGCACCCCCACACAAAGGGCGTTCCCCCGATGTCCTCATGCAGCCGTGGCACCCTTCAGCGCCCCAGCAAATACACCGACTAATCAGACGTTACCCACGTCTTGGGAGCGGGGAGTATTTGTAAAGTCATTTATAAAGTCTCTGCTGAGCAAGTTTTCTGTGATGACGTCCCATTTTCTTTGCCTCTACAATTAGTCATGCCTAACGTGCCAGGTCATGTAAATTCAATCATTTAAACTGTATATATTTGTTTACCTGTTATCAATTGTGTATCGTGTATTTCTTCTTTCACAGGCATCAAGATTGTATCCAATTTCACTTCTGTCTATTTTCACGTTGTAAAGTGTACTCGTTCGCTGTATTTATTGTTATTTATTATCGACCTCAGGTCACTGAGGCTCCCATTGTATTCCGCAGCGCGACGCCGGTCTGCCGCTATATAAACCGCCTGGATCATGAATAAATTAGCAGTTCTCTTTTACCTGCTCATTTTTTTTGCACCTCTTACACCTTTGCCTATGACTTCGTATCCCAACAACAGGAATTTACGAGTTCCTAGTCACAAATTACGAATGTAAACACTATTTACGAAAAAGAAAAGTACTTACGGCTGTATACACTTTGTTCTGAGTGTAGTTTGCCCAAAAATGAAAAGGAATTTACGTTAAATGATTCGTCTCACCTCAGTAAGTCCAGCTAGCAGAATGTAATTGAGCTAATCGCCAGAGATCTTTGCTGGGAATCACTGGGAAGGTCACCAATTGTTACGGTTAAAGTGGCTTGAAATGGGGACATCTGTTTGATGAACACGCAACTTGAATGCCACCGTTACCAAACAGTAAATAAAAAGAAAATAATGATAAATGGGGAAAACAGAATTGAAACCCCTGGCCTTAATCAATATTTGTATTTACAGTTGTAGTCAATTAAATGGAGTGGATAGATTTGCTGGTACGGTATGTTAATAATTAATGAACTCTCGGTTAGCTGCAGGATTCTTCATAGAACACAGGGCTCTTAGTTGGAACAAGTGAAGTATGCAACACGCAAGACTCTGAGTTCCCCCTTGCAACTTAGAGAAACGAAACATGGGTCATCGACTTCTGCAAGCAGAGGGAGGACAAACAAGTGAGAATGCCTTCAAAATGCATATCATATGGACAATAATAAGAAGAGCAAGTTTGGTGGGGTTTATTAATTGAGTTATATGTCACTGTCAC
>NC_089756.1:59166977-59176977 GCF_040412425.1 Macrobrachium rosenbergii
TTAATTTCTCGTAATATATTCATTAAGACCTCAAGAATGCGATCAAACATTCCAATATTGCAATGACCTTGTGTCTCAAATATTACCGGTGTTTCGAACCAAATATTTCCTTTCATAGATTGTATGTTACCGATTTAGATTGAGTTTAGGTTACATTAATTCGCCACCCAGAAAGATGTGTCATAACAATGGGTATTTTGCAGGGAACGTTGTATAGCTTTCTCCCAGCTTTTATTGGAGTTAAGTCTCATGACCTCTTCTCGTTCAAGAGGCTGGCCTGTCACTTCATTTGGATTTACGCGTGGCTTTTATTTTTTTCACATTTGTAGCTCTGTTCATGAACTAGAAATGTAGACTACTTAAAGACAACCATTTGTCCTTTCCGACGGCCCCTGTATGAGGGGGTATGGTGTTTTGTAGCAGTATACATTATTCTCCGTTAAACTAGAAGGCAATTGCGAGAAGCTCTTTGATTGATTGGGTGTTACCGTAACTTGGCGTCGGAAGAAAAGGATGCTTTATTATAATCATTTGAACCACGAGGCATGGGAGAGAGATTGATTTGGCACGTAGCTTGGCCCTGATGACAAGGACAAAGACACACTTATGCGAGAGGACTGTCTCCCCTTGAAAACCCCGGAACTTAATGGAACGCTTGAGCTTGGTTCTGTTGACTTTAATCACGCCCGGAAGGTAAGGAATTAGTAAATCTAGGACCTTGCGGTGAATTGTGTCTGCTTCATAACTTCGGTAGAATCAGTTTTTTTTCTGGTGAAGTGTCTATGGTAAAAGAAAGCATTTATATTTGAGAATTATTTGATACCCTCTTTGTATACTTTTCCCCTCATCATAATGTTAGTAGGAAAAAGAAAATACTCACTTTTTGTCTGAATCTTTTATTTCTTTTGTAGTTTTCTTGTTTAGAAAATGGGAATCCATCTTCAAAAGTGATTTTATTCTGTTTAATAATAACCAGTTTCCCTTGTGATGTTACTTTTTAATTTCAAATAATCGCAATAGCCTCTGACAACCAGCTCACGAGGCTTCCAAAATCATTAAAATAATAGTCAAGTTCTCTTCTGAAGGTAATTTTTAAAAAATATTATCTATAAAAACTGTTAAATCAGACGAACAGAAACAAAACCATCAATTATCAGCCTCCTCGAATCGACAGCGATGCGAAGTATCAATGATTGTGTTTTTCTCGAATAATTGTAACTCATTTTTTCCCAGCGACTACACGTTTCGGCTAGCCAATTACAGGTAGTGATTCCAGCTATTATAGTTTTTAATTCTTATATCAAAGCGTTACTTATACTTGAAAATCGATTGCAGTTTCATCACCCGCAAGTAGCCTTTGATTTTCCATAGATGCATCGTGGAGACAGCGGGCTCGAAATCTGGAACTTTCGTCTTTGTAAAGGAAATCCCTTTGCCCGATTGTTCTAGCCTGATGCACTGGCGATCTCTGAATGAGCATGGAAGTGTGAATAAATGATAATATGTGACACGGAAAAATGCCAAGGCCGACTTTGAGGCCTTGGCATTTTTCCAGTTTCCACCAATCAAAATTTAGGCGTCCATAACTCGAGAATAACTCGACGTACTAACATGGAATTTGTGAGCAGACTTATGGAGCTATATAAATAGACTGAAGCATTTGAATGTGTATAAATACAAATGGGTGGATTTTCGTTGAATAGTCAGGAGGTAATTGCATGCACACATGTTAGACACAATCAATTTATACATATACTGTATATGTATATATACACTATATATATAATAATAATAATATATATATCTATATATATATATATATATATATATAAATGTATATGTTATATATATATATATATATATATATATATATATATATATATATATATATATATCAGGAACTCTCTCTCTCTCTCTCTCTCTCTCTCTCTCTCTCTCTCTCTCTATATATATATATATATATATATATATATATATATATATATATATATATATATATATATATATATATATACAAGTCTTTTGGACAAAGAAGAACTATGTGATGACATACATATATATATATATATATATATATATATATATATATATTATATATATATATATATATATATATATATATATAAATCTCTCTCTCTCTCTCTCTCTCTCTCTCTCTCTCTCTCTCTCTCTCTCTCTCTCTCTCTCTCTATATATATATATATATATATATATATATATATATATATATATATATATATATATATATATATATAGTCTTTGGACAAAGAAGAACTATGTGATGACCTGTCAGTGGCGCTTCCTGCAGGATTTGTGCTGACATTGGAATTTGCTTAGTCGGATGCAGAGAACTATTTGATCATGGTCCAGGCACATGGAAACAGCATGATAGAGCATTGGACTGATGCGCCAGAAGTGGCCAGGTTCCGGTGGGGTATGTGCGTGTGTGTGTGTGTGCGATCGCCACGGTATATTATCTGGGGGATAGACTCTTGCAAGTGCATTGGACTAAGAGATCTGGGTCTATTTGGTTAGTGGTGAATTGTGTAAAGATGGCTACTATGAAGATACATTATTTACAGCCATAGAACGTAAGTAAAAACGCACTGTGACATTTATGTCTTTTCCAGACTTTAGAAGTAAAACCCCCAGTTGGGAAGCAGTGAAACTATTGAATGTCTACATAGTGAATTTGCCCATTTGTTAATTTTTTTATTTCTGTCTTGATTATGTACATTCCAGGTTTTCAATATAATGAAATGTTTCTTTCAACCGGAATTGAACATCGTCCTGGGAGGATGAATATTTGGAAGTGGTGTATTTTATTACTCTTACATACTATATGACTGCTTATTTTGGTCTTGTATAAATGTGACCTTATTACTTCGTTTGATGACCAGGGTGTTTTTCTATTGCTTGGAATAGAATCATTATTCTACTTGCTTGTGAAACAGTATTTCCTCTAGTTATGTTTTCCATGGATAGAGGGTGTGAATCACACCATTTCATGACCGTAGCTTTTGCTGAACCACTTTCGTTAAATTTGTCAATAAAGTCTAGTTTTGTATATCAGTGACTACTTCGAAGGAGAAGGGATCCGCTGACCCAAGGAAAGAGCCACGGATACCAGAGACATCTCAAGGAAAGTGAGATGCTTGATTCTGTTCTTAAAACAGATGCTTTAAGATAAGATGGCCCTTCCGAACCCAGGCCATTAACAGTGGTTGGCAGCAGTGTTAGACATAGACAGATAAATAGGTAGTTAGGGATACGCTTCCGAAGAGACATATTTTAGTAATTATAGTATTGGCATCTCAGAATAGATTTTGGTGGGTCAGCGATTCAGCGTAGGAAGCTGTTGTTGAGCGAGACACGGCGAGTCAGTCTTTTTCGCGGGTGAAAAGTCTCTGTGTGTGTGTTTAATAATGCTTCTTGGGGCGCAGGGTGTTAATATGGGTATTAATAGGGCGTTAGTTCATATTGGGGAGTGTTTAGGGATATATTAATGTGTATAGTGTAAAGTAATTGCGGTATCTTGACCGCTTGTGTGTTAAAATATGCGCGAGAGTGTGTTCTTCTTTTATTCCCTCTCTCTGCCATTGGTGAGAGGATTCACGTGCCGTTAAGCAGAGGTGTACGTAAGTGTTATCATCTTTTTTTTTTTTATTGTTGTTATCTTAATGTCAAATTGGACTTTTCATCACACTGCAACTAATTTTTTGGGGCGGTGGCTGCAGTGACGGCATCGCCTGGGTGATGTGCCAGTGACGTCATTAGTCTTGCCTTCTCTGTCATATCCTGTATGCAGTGCACTTGCATTGTGATCGTGTACCTTTTGTTTTTCTTTTAATATATAGCAATCAGCAGTTTGCATCAGCGTTTAAGGTTTAATAAAGGGAGTATTTTATTGTTGTGTTATATCTGGGAACATTGATAATTGGGTAGGAATTTATTTGATGTTTGTTGAATTACTGTGTGTATACATTTCCTAGTGTTTTTTAAACTTTTTTTAATTTTTATACTTACACATGTACGTGTGTTATTTTGGGTACATATGTGTGTATGTAAAGTGGGTGCAGTTGCTATAAACTTATTCAGCAATCTAGTCCCCTGGTGACAGGAGAGGCGATCTTGCCTCCTTGGGGTTCGCGCTAAGCGTTTTTTTCTGTAGGCTTCAGCAGGCCTTCGATGGGGTGATAGAGGGAGTGAGGTATTGCATTGGGGAGAGGAGGATGAACTCTCTCTCTCTCTCTCTCTCTCTCTCTCTCTCTCTCTCTCTCTCTCTCTCTCTCTCTCTCTCGTCCGTCTGCTCGAGCTCCATTTTCTATACATGAGAGTGGATGCCCATTCTCTTTACTTCGGAAGATTGAGTGTTTTTTTAGTTGTGTGCCCTCGAAAATGCGAAGTGGGTTCTAACCTACTAAGGGCAAATCAGCTGTGGACTCGGCCAGCATTTTTTTTTCACATGGGACTTTGGATTTAATTTTGGGGGCTTAATTTAATGATGGGTTTAATTAATTGTGAATTTATTTTGGGCTTACTTAATTTTGAATTTAATTAAGGGTTTAATATTAATTGTGGATTTGACTGTGGCTTTAATTAATGTTGGATTTAATGGTGGGTTTAATTAACTTTGGATTTAATGGTGGGTTTGATTAGTACCTTCTTTTGAGTTTTGATTGTTAGAGTAAAGGGAATTAACATTGTATTTGTTGTATGGGAAATTCTGTCAGGGGTTTCCTTGGGTTTTCTGTAAGGGGTGTCCTTTCGCAGGACTTGGGTAATTTTTTGCATTTGTGATCAGTCAAGAATAAGTTAACAGATTTATTCATAAAGAAGAAAGCTGCAAAAATGAGGAGGGGAAATAGTGATCAGAGATTCCTTAGGTTTGCACATGGTTCTTGTAGGATGCGGAATTCAGTCCGTGGTCCGAATTTGTTGAAGTCCAGAATAGCCAAAGGTCGATGGTTGGCTTGAGTTCTCGGATCCCACAGGTTCGTTGCTTTAATTGTAATATGCAAGGACACGTTAAGAGATTTTGCCGTGTTAAGTATTGTGGCAGTTGTAAGAGTTATGGTCATCCTTGGCGGTCTTGCCCGCCTCAGAGGCAGTATAATGGTAGGCCTGCATTTCAGAATTTTGGTAGCTCAGATAAGGAGGTTCCTCACACGGATTTTTCAAGGGGATCTTGTGATCGGCAGACTGATCAGTTGTAAAGGAAAGCTGGATGGGTGTTTGGGATATGAGGACTTCTGGGGAGCCCGCAGGGTCAGAAGCCAGTTATGGTGGGTCTGTACATGGGATAAATATTGAGAGTCTTTACTTGGAATACAGAGGCTCCACTCTATTAATCTGATAGATTATGAGTTGTTCAGATAGATATTTTTCTGATCTCATATTTTCTGATCTCTCTTTGAGACCCGATAAGGAAGCTGTATGTGACTATCTCAGCAAATGGGGTTACAGATTTTGGAAGATCACGTAGATGTAGATTTATCTCTCGGGGGTAGATCTTTGATAGTATCATTTCTGGTTATACAAGAGGGTGCTTTGGGTGATACTTTGTTACTGGGTCATCCGGCATGTCGGAGATGAAAAATATCGGTTCATATGGGGGTATGTGGTATAACTGTGGGGGTACCTGGGGTGTTTGTGCTGTATGAGGGGACAGATGTGGGTGTAGTGGAGGACGATGGGTCAGGTGTACATGAGGATTCAGGGGTAAATGAGGAACATGTGTCGGGGGATGAGAAGTGTTATAAGGAGGTTTTGATGGATGATGTGGTGCTGGGTCTGGTATGGTTGCTATGGTGAAAAGTTCGAGTGAAAGGTGGACATAAATCGAATAGTGTATGTGGATAATTTGGCAGAAGCTGAAGGAGGTATTATGGGTTCTATAAATATTGTATCAGGTTACTCAGGAACATACTTGGGCCTAATTGCTAAACTGCAATGATTCAGTTCTGGTGATACCAGAAGGGGTACTTATGCAATCTGACCAGTCGCTGGGTTCGTGAGAATAATTAGTGAATATTGTCGAGAGTTTTGTAGTTTTTCGAAGCAGATTTACAGGCAGAGCAAAATTTTTGGGATCAGTTAGCCAATGCTGATTATAAAGAAATATGCTGTGGTGTAGCGATGTTCTGGCCAGTTTGCAGTTAGTCGCACTAGAAAGGGGACAAGTTAGGATTAACAAATATTGTTAGAACACAGGTTCAGTTGGAGGACAAAAACTAAGCTATTTTTGTTGCTTCCACATAAGTTCATTAAAGATTAGAGAACAGGTAGAGCAAGGGTTAATAAGTGGGAGGAAGAAGTCGTTAGGCTAGTTCGTCTGCACAATTTCCAGTACCAGTGCCTAAGAAGGATGGTTCAGTCTGAGTTTGTGTAGACTTTAGGAAGTTGAACGAGAAAACCATTCCTGGTCGCTACCTTGTGGTGTGTTTGCCAGATTTATTTATAGAGATGGGGGGAAAAATATTTATTCCTCAATTGATATGATGCAAGGGTATTTGCAAGTACTGCTTAGCAAGGAGAGTCGAGAGTACACAGCCTTCTCTTTGCCGAAGGGCCATTATGAGTTCACACAAATGCCATTTGGTTTATCAGGCAGTCCGATGACATTTACTAGGCTAATGAATACAGTTTTGCATGGCGTGTTAGGGAAAAAGTTTTTATATACATGGATGACATCCTAGTTGCCACAGATTCAGTAGAGGAACATTTAGAAGTTCTTTAGGAGGCTTAGATTAGCCGGTTTGAAGATAAAGTTACCTAAGTGTAATTTTCTCAAGAGGCAGACAGTATATTGGGATTATGTCACTTCTAAAGAGGGTGTTAGAAGTGAATGATGATAAAGTTAGAACTAGCTGTAGATTTGCTACCCAAGAATAAGAAGCTTAATTCGGTCTTTTTTTAGGGGTGGCTGGGTTTTCCAATAAATTTGTGAAGGTTCTTGTGTTCTGGCATCTCCCTTGACGAATATTCTGAGGATGATGTGCAGATTTGTTTAGAGAGATGGACAGCAAGTAGCTTTCAGAAAACTAAAGATGCTAGTAAATCCCCCAGTGTTGAGGTTTCCTGATTTGGGTGATCCTTTCTTTATTGGCTCAGACGCTGATTATGATGGTATAGGGCATGCGCATGCAGAAGTTCGATGGAGGAAGACTCCATCGATTGCACTTTTACGGTAGGAAGTTTAAGACACAAGGTAGTAATGAATGGCTTATGATTGGTAGTAGACAAAGAGGCCTTTGCTATGTGTCTAGTCTGATACACTTTAAATGCTCCTCATAGACTTAATCAAGTAGAGGTTCTGATGGATCATAAGCCATTGTGGATCTTGCAACAAAGCCGGATCTTTCCCCAAAGAGGCCGGTGGTGACTGACAATCAGGAATTTTTGATGCTAAGCTCAGGAAGTATATAGAGGGTGAGCAGAATGTTGTAGCAGATGCCCTTAGTAGAAGTTTTGCTGATGAAGAAGGTACTCATGTATGTAATGTATCCGGGGATAGCATACATTAGGATATTAGTTTAGTAGAATCTAAGCAAGATAGAGATGAAATTTTGAGAGACACAAAAGCACGTTTCTTAGAGGGGAAATTAGTTAGGAAGGGGTTATAAGCTGTATTTTATGGGGCTTGAATTGAAGACATTTGTTAGTTAGGAAGATTAGATACAAACTGAGAGGAACAGTGAAGATAAAAAGGTGATCTGACATAAATAGTTGTTTAGAGTTTTAGTACCCTAGGGTGTTAGAAATTGTTCACGTGGGTCTGGCAGTCCATTTGAGGATTGAGAAGAAGTATCAGAATGTACAGGGACAATTCATTTGGAAGAGACTCTTGGATTCGGCAGAAAGATTTTGTGGTTGTTCAGTTCCCCATTGTACATGTAAGCCCAAGGGTCGTTTCTTGTAAGTTGGGTTCATTTCCCCAATTCTACCAGACCCAGAGCAGAGTCCTAAAGAGCCTGTTGAGAGCAATTGCTGTGAATAATTTGGCCATAGGCACCTGTTGGTGATTGTTGACGAATTAACTAGGTTCTGAAATTTTCCTGTTGAAGCATAAACAGTGGAAGGAGGTGGCAACTGCATTCTCTAATGGATATATTTGCCGATATGGGGTTCCGAAGGTTCTCATTACAGATAACGGTCAGGAATTCATGAACAAGACGTTGGATGTCTTGTGGATGCAAAGAGCATTCGCTAAGTCACTATTATTCCCTATAGACCAGAAGCGAATGGCCTGTGTGAACGAGAAAATAGGAACGTCATTGAAGCTCTTCAAATGACTGTAGGGGATAATGATCCAAATTGGGATCGCTGTATTCCCACAGGTGCAACATGGTATTAACACTATGTTAGCATTTACCATTGGAATGTTTCCCAGTGAGGTGCTGTTTGGTTATCCATCGCAGGGTGCGTTCGATTTGTTGCCTATTCCAGCGGGTGATGATATAGTTAAATCGCTGGTTTCCACTGCGAAAGAGAGATATGTGCGTCTTGCCAAGAATCTTGAAATGGCTTACAGAGACATGGTAGATAGGAGCAATGCAAAGCCAGAGAGGATTAAAGTGGCTGTGAGAATGGGGTTTTGAAGGAAATGAATGTCAGGAATCCAGTCAAACTGTAGCTAGGTCTAATTTGAAGGTCCATTCCGTGTTGTTGAATCAAAGAAGAGGAATGAATTTGTTGTTCTAGATAAGCTTTGCAGGAGTGTCTCAGTTGACACACTATATCTAAAATTAAAAGACAGGTTAATGAAACCATATGGGTTACCTGGGTTGTGCTAGTGGTTATGATAATTTCTTTTTCTTTTTTTCTCTCTTTGTTTTTTTAATGGAGTTGTAAATGGGTGTAACTGGGGAGGGCGTTGGTCCGTAGAGGTATACAGATCTTTAATTGTCGAAGTTCAGTTTTTGCTCTTATGTGTTGCAATACTTAGTTAAATTGTGTGCAGAATACTGTAGGAGTTTCATAGATATACAATTTCTTTTTTTTTTATGGATCGCATCTGCGGTTAGGGACTTCATTGTTCGCATCTGACGTTAGTAATCTGTTGTTTTGAGTTAATGGTTGCATTCACATAACTTTGTAAGTTGTGACATGGGCTAATTTCGTAGTGAGGTTACATCCATGTGTTATTGTGTAAGAATACTGTGATGTGTAGTAGTTGTCTGACGCAATATCTTTGAATATAGAGTTACAGAATAAGGTTTTGTTCAGGTTTTGTTTTTCGAAGGGGGTGTTGGGGTATCGGATGGAATTTGTTGGATCTGTTACCCAGGTTTGGGTGATCAGTTAGGGTTTAGGATAGGATTAGGAGAGACTTTAATATGGCTTCCAAATTTGGTGTTGGAATTTTCAGTTCTCTTTTAGAATTAAAGAGGGCTGTGCCATTGGTAATTGTAGGTTGTTGCGAGTCATGGAGCGATTGCCACGACATGTCAATTGCTGTTTGCTGAAGCTGAGCAGTGTTTGCTAACCTGGGTAAACTTTGATGACTTTACGAGAGATATTTTACCTCTCAGATTTTTAAGTTGCGCTAATGAATTCAGTATATTGGTAGGTTTCTCGAGTCATTTTTACCGGGTAGAATTTTTATAAATAGTAGCTTAGAGTTAGTGTACCTGATAGTGAGTTGATTGTGGAAATTCTTAGTTAGCAATTAGGAATTGTTTCACATTTCTATCATATGACCTTTGCCCTAGTAGTTTAGCTATTTCTGTGTATATGTAGCATAGTTACCTTTTTGGGTTGACTGTTGATATGACCAACTTACGTTATACACCACTTCCTCACAACAGAGCAATGCGGAGTGTATTCTATGAACCTCAACCATACAAGTTTAGATAATAGAGCCATCACGGTATGCCTTTTGGGTTTCTATGCCTGCACTTTCATTAAATGATCAGGGTTTGGAGAGATGTCCGGGCAGGACGTCCCGCAAATGTATCGTTGCTGGAAGACATCTGTTGGATGCAAAGGATTTGTGAGC
>NC_089756.1:59181977-59199477 GCF_040412425.1 Macrobrachium rosenbergii
TCTACCAGTGAACAGGGGCACAGAAGCAAGTGCCCGAAATATATGGTTGCAATGTTTAAATTGTGTTTTATGGGCCATATATATATTCTTATATTCATATATATATATATATATATATATATATATATATATATATATATATATATATATGTATGTATGTATGTATGTATGTATGTATGTATGTATGTATGTATGTATGTATGTATTTTTTTATGTATATAATAGAACGTCGATGCACACTTGAACTCAATGAGGAATTATGGGTATGTATTTTATTCAGATTTAATCAAAGCTATAGACACTAGCGAGAAAGGCAACAGCTGGATATAATTTGCAGAGCAGTGCCTAGATTACACACGGCCGGAAGTTGCGAGTGTGCCATGATTTCTTCAACTTTGGAGGTGTTAATTCGAAAAGTTTGGATTTACATCAGCACGGAAGACTGACTTGACATAGACGTCGGACGCAAGGGATCGGGAGTAAAGCCCTTCTGGCGACAGAAGAAACAGTCAAAATAAAGAGACTGAAAAGTGAGATGGACTTTCACGATTGACGTTCACGGATAGTTAGGATCAAACTATGATAGATACCGAAATATTGACGAAATGTAAAGCAAAAGTAGGTTCTGACGTTTTTATATATAATATACGAGCATAGTTACTGTGAATCTATGGCAGAAATCAAGAAAAATGTGAAACTCACTTGAAAAACAGAAATTGTTTTTTTGGGTGATATACAACACCTAACTTCACAGGTTAGCAAGCAAGTGGTTTATGGAGATATGAAAATTACTTATATTCTTAAAATAAACTCTGAAGCTGAAAATATAAACAGCTTTAGAGAACGTATACATCATTAATTTTCTGCCGTTTTTACATTATTTTTTATGTATTCAACATTTGTGTATTCCATTAGTCTTTCAAGTGTGTAAAATAGTTTCTAGAGGCGAATTTCCTTCCCGCAAACCGGAGGAAGTTTATTCAAAATTAGTGACTTTTTTGTGTTGCTGGTAGTGTTAACTTCCTGCCCCTGCAGCTGAAACATTCTTACATATGTACATCAGATAACCATAACTGAAGGCTCACGCAAAGCGTAATAAGGTTAGAAATGCAGTGGCTTGGCCGAACAGGAATTTTTTTTAACAGTGGTGTTATATGTAGTCCTCTGAAAGTAAAGACCGGCTGAGTAATGCTCCTCGCATTCGACTGTCATGAAACATTTGAACTTGAATGGCTTATCACTTTAATATCATGGCGGACTTTTAGATACATTCTAGAATTAAAACCTACAGTGAAACCTGCGTTGGGTAGAAGTCACGTGATATTCAGCGCGAATGAAAATTGCCTGTGCAAGTAATGGACCCGATGAAAGCAGGATGGCTGGAAACTTCACTCTGATAATAATAATTGTCTTTGAGTCCTTGACATTTGGAGACTGCAGGGTTAGTCTAGTTTGCCTTAAATCTCTGGTAATCTTGTGTTTCTTTCTTTTTCCAGTTTTTAAGTCTTCCAGTTTGGGTGTATGAAATATTCTTTAATGTGCATGGACACACGAAACTAGCTTTGCCTTGTCTCCTTTGTATTGCTCTGATATAAAAGATAATCAATAGGGGGCGTTTGCTTTGTTCAATTCATGTGTTATAAAATCGGGGTCCTTAATCGAATAAAAATGCGAATCAGTTAATCTTGAGTCACATCTGCTGTATTGAATGTATATATGGTAGTTTCCTAGAAGGATTTTGACATAATGATAAACGGACATGAATTGATCAGAATTCCATTAATTATTGATGTATTGCGGTGAGCAGAGATGCTTCAGCATACGCTACTTAGCTTTTTTAAATTATGACTTGGTACAGATTTGGAATGTTTGGTTCTCTCCTAGAATTTACAATACTTGGAAACAGTATACCTGCAAGGTAGATGATGAACCACCTCTAACTTGGAACTTGTTTTCGTTTTAAGCCTGAAATATTGGAAATAAGTGGAAATAACCATGTAAGGTTTTTCTGTTAAATTTTCATCAACATATTTGCTCGAATGCAGCATTTTGAAGATTTGGATGTTTGAACATTTTATTATTTGTAAATAAATGTCAGCAACATCCTACTACATAAAAAGTCAATGTACACATTTTTCTTGTGCGTGATTCAGATGTTCTTAAGAACATTCAAGAGCAGCATAATGCACTAGTTTATTATACTTACGGAACAGTTGGAAAGTTACTTAAACACTGCGGCGACCAAGATTCGAATTTGGGCCCGTGGTTTAAGAGTCCTTTACGAACTTCACCTGCTGGTTCCTGTGTTATCTTCGTCTTCCTTTAGCACTGAAAATGGGATGAGTCCCGGAACCTCAGACAGTAAATAGTCACCAAATATTCGTCAAAAAGATGACGAATAGTCATCCTTGGAAATCGTCATCCTTTTTGTTTTCCATTCATATATATATATATATATATATATATATATATATATATATATATATATATATATATATATATATATATATATATATATATATATATGAAATTTTACCACACGGTGATTTATATACAATCATGAAGCTACAAATGTGTTGAACATCAAATTCTCGTTACCTCGGGGTATGTGAATTTGATATTGCGACATTTGTAGCTTCATGATTATATTATATATATATATATATATATATATATATATATATATATATATATATATATATATATATATATATATATATATATATATATATATATATATATATATATATATATATATGAGGACGAGCCAAAGCATCCTCTAATTTAAAAATGCTATTGTGCTGCAGTCATAATCTTAAAACATTTCAAACAATACTTCGTTCATTTTCAAGTCCTAAAATATAAAATGTCAAAATGTTATTAATGAGTACACTTAAATACAACATTTACAATAAAAATCGAAAATTTTATAAATCACTAATATTAAAACTTTAAAGGGAAACTGGACGAGTCCACATTTACAGCTGGTTATAATTTTCTTATATACAGAGATTCTGCTAATCTAACATCATTTTCAACTATACCTCTAAATATATTAAAATCTTCAACATTTACATTAATATTGCAGACCTCAACGGTCTCCCAGTTCTACAACTCACCCCTTATGATCATGGAATCTGAAATACAGAGTTTTAATAGATGAGACAACGTGCACTAGTGGCCCTGAGGACATACATATTTGTATACACTTCCCAGTTCATAAGAAGGTGGCAGTTTTTCTTTATGGTTAACAGAATTCTTAATTTTGTAGTTGTTATAGAATATTACTGAATGGGTGTTTGTGGAAAATATTTGCTAAAAATTGAATACAATTTTCTTTTAAAAAAACTCGTGCGTTTTGTCGTTCAAGAATGGCATTTTGAAATGGAAAGTAATCTTTTTAGGACCAAATGATTTTGGAGGTTGTGTGTATATTCTGTTTAAAAAGACTCTTAATTTGTTAAAGAACAACTTATAAGTAAAACCATGATCATTAAAAAAACTCTTTAAGAACAATAGTTCTTTATGAAGTAATTCATGAGTACTGGTAAGTCTAAATATTGGTTTCCTATAGACCGTAATATTGAAATCAATACTTTGTCGAGAAACGAGTACATCTAAAAAAAGGTAACTGGCTGTTTTGCTCTAAATCAATGGCGAATTTTATCTTATTATGCTTTGCATTTGTGTAGTTTAGAAACGGGTTAGCATATATGCTGTACTGTGTAGCCTATATGCATGCACATATGCTGCGCGTGAGCCTGATTTTATTTTGTTTACAAATATAAAAGATATGTATTTATCTACAATTGAATGAAAATACACTTTACCGTTGCCTTTCGTGTTATATGTTTCTCTTTAAAAGAACTTTGAAACTTTTATCATATCTTCCGGCTTTGCCTTGTGCCCTCGCCTCTCGCCTCTTGATCTTTCAGAGGGAACTGTTGTGTCAACTCAGTCGTCCCTTTAGCTGTAAATCTTAACTTTGCCCAAGTTACTGGCTCAGAAGTTTTGTGGATTTTAGAATTTCTGGGACCAGGCAAGTGCTCCCAATCTCGTCTGAGTCGCTAATTACTTTTCGTTTCTTTTACCTTCATTCATTTTTTTTAAGGGGAACGGAGGATTTCGAATCAAGATGAACTCTGGTTTAAATATTTTGGGAGTTGATTTAAAGGAAAATGGCTGGTTGATGACAGCGTATATATATATATATATATATATATATATATATATATATATATATATATATATATATATATATATATATATATATATATATATAATGTAATTGTTATAATACAATGCCCTCTTATTTTCGATTTATGTGCTTTTTGATATGCTTTGTAGTGACAAGTATATCAAAAAAGCGAAGAATCTGAGAAGTTAAGAGGGCATTGTGGCTAATACAATTACATATGTATCTGGTAAAAGTAACCAGTAGATTCTACATATACATATATATATATATATATATATATATATATATATATATATATATATATAAATATAAATATATCAAAGAAAGTATGGGTAAGGAGAAGTGTGGCAGGAAAAAAATATTAAATGTTTAGTACATATAGTCAGTAATGGAAACGAATGAGTGGAAGAATGTTTTTGGGAGTGTGACTCTGTTCATGATTGGGTGTGGAGAACACAGGACTTGGTTGCAGTAGGTGATTTAAATATGAAGACAGAAAATGATGGCATTATTTTATGGATATCCTGTAGTAAAGTGGCTTCCGTAGATCTTTTGAAACCGGCTTGATAGAAATACATGGTTTCTAAAGAAGACTATTCATAAATACACTATTCATAAATACACTTGGGAAAGGAGGCAAAAGGAGAGGAAGTGCGATGGTTAGCATATGTTAATGCAGAACAGAAGGAAGAGAAACTTAATGAAAGTAATAGTGAAAAGAGGAGTGTCTAGAGGTATATTTAATCATCATTTGGTTGAAACCAAAGTTAAGACAGATAGAAGTTTCGAAGTGGCATAAGAAGGAACGAAAATGCGATTGTATGTATCAAGACGAGTGAGTTTGGTATGAAGTGAAAAGAGCACATAAAAAGAAAATGAAAGAAAATTGGTCTGTGGTTAAAGACATTGAAATCTAAGTAATATATAATGAATATTTAAAATTCGAAAATGGGACCATATATTCAGCTGGAATGTCTTTGGAAATGGAGAGTAGGAATATGGAATGTTCCTACTCTTTTTAAGTGGTGGGATGAGGAAATGAGAGATCTAAACAAAGAAAGGAGATTATTTAAGGATCAGTTGGGGACAGAAGAAAGGACACAGGAGGAGGGATTAGGCAGTCAAGAAGTGAACAAATACTTTAGGAAGTATAAAAGTTGTTCCATTGGAAAGTAAATGCAGAGAGAAAGGTTACTGAATAAATGGGTCTCACGATAAAACATTCTAATAGAGGTTTGCTATGAGAAAAGAGTGCAGTCCTTGATCAGTGAAATAAGTATTTTGAAGCTATGTGGAATATCGAGGATAGAAGAGAGGCAGATTTTAATGATGCGAGATTGGAAGGGATTAGCAGTGGAAATCTGAGAATGCTTGTGGAAGTGACTGTTCAAGATTCAGTAAGGAAAATTAAGAGATTGCAGTATGGCCAGACACAAGTCATTAATGGGATTACAAACCTGGTGTTGTGGGTACATTGCTAAAACTTTGAGTGGCTGATCAGGGTGTACTGGGTAGGCCTACATCTTGGTGGAGAAAAGTTTTAAAAATAATGGGGTAAAGGAATAAGTGTTCATTTGCTTAAGAGCAAACCTGATATCGGAGATTGTAAGAATTATAGAGTATTACATTACTAGGTATGCAGCTGATCAGGGTGTACTGGGTAGGCCTACAGTACATCTTGGTAAAGAAAAATTTTAAAAGTAATGGGGTAAAGGAATAAGTGTTCATTTGCTTAAAAGCAAAGCTGATATCGGGATTGTAAGAATTATAGAGTATTACATTACTAGGTATGCAGGGAAGGTATGCGGATTCTGACTGTAAAAGTAAGATAGGATAGAGAGATTTATAAGGTAGAATAGTGTGGGTTTAGACAAAGAGGAGTATATTTTGATCAAGGGTTTGTTATGAAACAAATGAGAAATTTGAAAGTAGATGTAAAAAAAGCTTTACTTGACATAAATCCACCCAGAAAAAGTTTCTAATGGAATTTTGTTAGAGATGAAACATGTACGATGTTGAGGATGTACGGAATAGAAGCTGTTGTATTTTAGAGATTTTAAGTTTTTATGATGAAATTAGAGAATGTTTTAGAATCAGGAGATGACTGACTGACGAGTTTGGTGCGATAATGGGTTTTAGAAAAGGATGTGTTGGAGCTATGGTTGGTCAATCTATATGGAGGAAATGATGCATGAAGTCAGGGAAAGGACATCGATGTAAGTTCAAGGATAAATGAAATGAAGTTCAAGGATAAACGAAGTGAAATTGCAGTAACTTGTGAAAGTTTGAACGTATTCGCAAAGTGTGAAAGTTGACGGTAAAGGTGAGCAAGCGTTAGGTAAACCAGGAAGACTGAGAAGTAATGGATAATGTGGATGGTGGAAGAATGGAAGCAGTTGATTATTTAGAGGAATTTAGAAGTAAATGTAACTGTTGATGGTATGATTAATAAAAAGGTGAGTCACAGAGTACTTGAAGTTTGAAAAGTGCGTCCAAAAAATTTCTGAAGGAATTGTTAATCCAACTCTCCTTCATGGAATTGAAATTTGGATGGCGAATACCAGTGAAGTAAAGATGTAAGTTGTAAGATAAATTGTTTAGTAAATTGAAAGGGTAAGAAATACAAAGATAGGAAGAAGTGGTTAATAGTTAGACATAGATGACAGAAGGGTTCATGATTTGAAAGGATTGGTCATGAGCAAAAAATACTGGATGATAATTTTGTTGAAAAGGCTGCCTAATTCGAAGGTGCTATTAGGAAAGAACAGACAACCCAGATATTGCTGAATAGGTGAAATGAGAAAGGTGTTGGAAAAGAAGGGCTTTAATATCCAAGAAGTCAGAGAATGCGTGCGAGGTAAAGGTTTGGGCAGGGTAGAGTTTTATGATAAGTTGCTGATGTGCCATCGAGAGAGAGCATATATGAAGTAGCTAATAATTTGCATGTGTTTTCTAAGGGTCTCATCAATCCGGCAGTTAAAGTGTGAATGTTGGCATATTATTTATATCTGGGAAAATAATTTTTCTTTCTTTTTATTCCTCACCGATCTTGCAAATAAAGTACTATTCAGAAAGTTCTATTAGATAACTTTCATATAGTAATCATTTATTGTTGTCAAGAACGGGTTTGCATTTAAAGCAAGGAAAAAAAATACTGTGCCTTAATGCATGATACAGATTTCAGAAAAGTGTAATCACCAATACAAAAACTGATTATATTAGTGATGATAATGTTGGTCGTCGTTGGTAGTATCGCTACTGGTGTTCAGTAAATTTGTAATTGGTGCTTGCATGGCTACCGCTGCTTCAGTTAAGTCTTGGTTTTGTGATATTCATTGCCAGTCGCATCTTCACAGTTTAGGTAGAGGAATAATATCTACTGTAACTCCCCTATGAGAATTCAGGTCCGGATAGAAGTGGAGGGTTGAACGTAGGCTTATCTCTCCTGCCTTATAAGGTACCAAACATTGCTAGTGGTGCGACATCTAAGCCAGTTTGATGCAAGCTGCGGCTGGTTGTAACGCGGCCCGATATCTAATAGAGTAAGAATGTAAATAGATAACCAACAGACTATAAATAATCATACTAGTTGTGATGACAGTGGTTATTGTTTAATTTACTGATGCTTCATTTAATTCGTGATTTTACGATCATTCTGTTTCTGTTTTTGCTTCTGCTGGTGTTTCTATTAGGTCTTGATTTGGTGAAATTGGTTTTAGTGTTGCAGTTGGTCCAGTTAATTCCTGACTTTCCGACTGTGATATTCCCTGGTTCGTCGTAACAACTGTGGGAACATTTTATCGCTACTTCCGGAGAATCTCTCCCTCGAGAGTCAGCTTTCCGCAGTAAGTTGTTATCGAAGTCCCGCCGGAAGGAGAAGGAAAAACGCACCCCGAGTTCACCGAAGGCCTCGTTCATCCTCCCTAAGCACCATTAAAGGATTAAAATCGTACCCTCGATTAAGCGTACTCTTGTTTCAGCCGCACCTGTGATGAACCGTTTTGGCAGTGAGGGTTGACACCATTCGGAAAGGTTTGCTCTAAAGATTATATTTAACGACACTTCAGGATGTGCAAATGAAGAATTCTTCAAATAGACTTATCATTGCATTCGTTTTGATAGCCAATTTTCCTACGGAGATATTTGTGCAGGTGCGTATCACATTAATGTTTTAATACATTTTTTCTGGACAAAGAATTTTTAAGAATTCGTGGCTTCTCGGGCCTCATTAAACTTATTGCCTCTCACATCTGACTCTTAATATCAGTTGCAAATCTGGAAACAGAAGTTTTGGGATGAAACTGTTTAATCAGCGTCCATGCCCTCTTAGATGGTTACAAGAGCTAATGTGCCATCTGTGCCTCACATTGTCGGTTACCCCTCCAAGGTATGACCAAATCCAGCATTGGCTGACTAGACCGGTAGGAGAATTTCCTCGCATGTAAGGACTTGATTTCAGTTATGGATGGTCACTAAATAGCCTGTTCAGTAGTGATTAGATGTCACCAAAGATGAAACAAAACACAGACTGAAGTATGGCCCCTATGCCCCCGAATCTTCCATTTATTTGCTAATAAAGAATTCCAGGAATTCTGGATTCCAGGAGCAAGAGAATTAAACAGCTACCGAAAGAGTCCCATGTTATTCATATTTGGATATCATGGCAACCCCAGTTTTGCGACGTCAGGATTCCAGGAAATGAATCCCTACTGGAAATTTCGTACATTGCTGTAGTCGCCCTCCACCTCCTCCATCCCTCCCTCCAATTAAATTCTCGTCTTTCTCTTAATGCTCCTATTTATTCTTCCTCCTCCTTTTCATTGTATTCGTCCTCATTTTTGTGTTTGCTTTCTTAATTTTTCACATATTATGATGCGATGCAATCTGGTATTTCCTCATTATGCCTGGGTACATGTTATTAATATATAAATAACCATATAATTACTTGACAAGCACATGTATGTTATATATATATATACATATATATATGATATTTTGGACGTTGTAAAGATCTGCAACCCCAGAGTACCCATGTAAAGATTGGCTATCCTCAGAATGAACTTGTTAACATCAGCCGCCCCCCAGTACTGAACACGGCGAAGGGAAATTCCATTTGGCCGACAACAAACAGATGCACCGCCAGTATCAGAATGAGCTTGTTAACATCAGCCACCCCAAATATTAGCTTGTTAAGATAAACAACCCTCAGGTACTCTGGGGTTGCTGTTCTTTACAACGTCCGATATTTTTATCACACCGTGATTTATATATATTCATGAGGCTACAAATGTCGCATAATATCCAATTCATGCTACTTCGGGAATATCCCTGATGGGGAATTAACACGGAAGGGGAGTTTTTCAAAGTGATAAATGGATTGGAACCGCCAGGTCTCGACCCCTCGACACGGTAACTTCCAAATGGAGTCACTGGAAGTTACTGCGTTGAGGGGTCGAGACCCGGCGGTTCCGATACATTTATCATTTTAAAAAATTCCCCTTCGGTGTTAATTCCACATCGGGGATATTCCCGAAGTAGCGTGAATTGGATATTAAGCGACATTTGTAGCTTCATGAATATCATGGTGTGATAAAAATTTCATAATAAGAGCTGTGTGTTCCAAACGTACCAATGAATTATCATGGTGGAGGTGGGTTAATGCCAAAGCCAAGTACGATTTCCCTGCTCTCGAGGGGTAAGTAAGTACGGCAGATTCGGCATTAGCTTATACCTCCCTTGGTGGCTCAATGGTTTGACCGTCGAATGGAGTCGCTGGAAGTTACCGTGTCGAGGGGTTGAGACCGGCATTTCCAATCCATTTATCACTTTGAAAAATTCCCCTTCGGTGTTAATTCCCCAACGGGGATATTCCCAAAGTAGCGTGAATTGGATATTAGGCGACATTTGTAGCTTCATGAATATATATATATATATATATATATATATATATATATATATATATATATATATATATATATTATATATATATATATATATAATGTTGTAATATATATATTATATATATATATATATATATATATATATATATATATATATATATATATATATATATATATATACATACATACATATGTATGTTTGAAAATGAACACATGGAAATGTGTTTCAAAGAAATAAATTTCTGACTCACCTTGGGATCAAACCCCAGTCTTTCAAGTGAAAGTCATGGGCATTAGCAATTCCTTCACACAAGTCATAAAAGAAGTTGGAACCTAAGCACCCCGTACCTGAGGTTTTTCCTGGGCAGGCTCCTAGCGCCTAAAATACCAGTGATTTTTAACAAACTTCCCAATCCTGTGTGGAGGAATTGCTGACACCCTGGACTCTCACTTGAAAGAGCAGGGTTCGGTCCTGATGTGAGTCGGAAATTTATTTCTGTGAAAAACGTTCCCATGTGTTCATTTCCTTTGTATCTCAGGGTGAAAGGGTAAGTCGAATAAAATGTTAGCAATTCGCTTGGGTCGGGAAGTTGGGTAAAAATCGCTGGCAAGTTAGGCGCTAGGATTCTGCCCAGGAAAAAACCTCAGGTACAGACCACTTAGGTTCCAACTTCTTTCATGACTTTTGTGGAGGAATTGCTTACGCCCCAGAGTCTTACTTGAAAGACCAGTCTTCAGTCCCAATGTGAGTCAGAAATTTATATATATTTTGTCATGATGCATACCAAGTACCTGGTTACTACACAACTAATCACAGATTTCGAAAATTTACCTCACTTCAGCCAGATACCTGAACTCTCATAACAATAAGAATTAAAACTGAGTACTCTAAAGGTAACAGTGATCCCTTAAAAAAGCTCATTAATCACATGAAAAATCAAACTAAGTTTATCAAGACTGGTGTGAGGTATCAACAATTAAACAAGAAATATGCTAGAGTCAAAGGGCATCACTCCATCAAACAACTTTAACTGTTTCCTTGGTCTTAATTCACTTCAGCAAAACTGAAGGAACAAAAAATGTTTATCACTTTGCCTTATGCACAGAATTAATCCTATTCACTGGTGGTTAATAAATGAAACACTATTTTTAAAAATTTTAAATACAAAAATTTATTTTTAAATCCAAAATTTATAACTAGAATTCACAGTCTGAAAAATTTACTATTACTTGAAAACAACACAAAATTTAATTAAATCTTGAATTAAATTATTAAAGAAAACTAAATCACAAAAACTTTAATTTATCAAGAAATTAAATTAATCACACAAAATTTAAACTATCAAGAAGTACTCAATATTTGAAAAGAAAATCTTAATAAATGAAAATTAAATCAAGTAGGCAATGTTAAATTATCAAGAAATATTTAAAATGATAGGTAAATAATTGTTAAATCACCAAAATATAAAAGGTGAAAAAATCAAGAGGTTGCAAACACAAGAACACACAAAAATACACAAAAGAATTATCAATAATAATTTCACTAAGGCAAAATTTTACTTATTATACCATGGCAATAAGTAACATTCACTTTACCTTACACAAGCTTGTGAAAACCTTTGTAAAATCACAGGACATGCAGCTGATTTAGATTCACAAAACACACTTTTTTATCAGGCGCTGTTACTATTAAACAATTTTGCTAAATTCAGATCTCAGAAGCTAATATTAATACCAGTGACCACAAATATTCTACGTTAATAACTTCTCTCTTTTGGAGAAAGAGAAAGAGAGAGAGGGAACCTAACAGATTGGTCTCGAAAATCAGAATCAGAAAATTTTGGATCCCAATATGAAATGAAACATATGACGTCATTAAGGCATTTTGGGTACAAGACACTAGAGAAAGTTCTAGAAGGAAGCAATATGTTTTGAACTGCAATCGGGACAATACGTGATCAGAGCAATGCAATCCTAAACATCACACAACTGCCATGTGCTCCAGTATAATACTTGTTCATCGTTACAAGAAATTCGTATGGAACACACGTAACATTATGAAATCATTTGTTTTCTTCTCGTATGGGACAAAGCTTTTACAGAAACCTTAACATGATCAAACAGATTTCTACTGGCTAATTATGACTGGCATATTTTAAAAACAAAACGAAAAACCCGAGTTGGTTTCCAGAATGGATCAGCAATTGTTATTCCTGACCTGCCAGTGCTTAACCCAAAACAAAGCACCCTCTTACCTGAACTGATGACAGATGGCACATCTGGTCTAAAACTTCAACCTCTCTCTCCCACTAATACACTATTATCAGGAAAGACATTATTAATTCTAAATTACGCTGTTAAGTTACCTAAATCACTAACTCTTTTGAGATCTGATACTACACTACATACGATATTACAATAATTATTATCATTACAAATAATACATGATAAATAGAAGAGTAAATATATCAGAACTATGGGATAATGTACATATTACGAAGCAACATCATAAAAAAAATTTTATGTATATGTATATATATATATATATATATATATATATATATATATATATATATATATATATATATATATACATATATATATATATATATATATATATATATATATATATATATATATATATATGGATTCCAGGCAAAGATATATAAAGGCATTCAGCAGGGTCCACAAAACACATCAAAAAGGCCATAGTGACTTATTCAAATGAGACGTTTCGCACATGTATTATGTGCGTCTTCAGTCTGCAAAAATATCAAAGTTCATTAAAATTTACAAAAAACTATTTTAAAAATAAAGTTAAGAGAAAAAACTATTTACAAAAATTAAGAATATAACTTGAAATGTATGCAGTAAAAAAAGAAACCAGTGCTCGACAAACCATTCAAAGGAGAAGGAGAAGAACTAATGACCAAGGCCTGACCCCACCCTATGACTTAAGTTATGCTACATAAAGAGGAGAAGCGGAAACGTTAGAGTTCAAAGACGGAACAAGCCGTTTGATGTATAAGGACTCAGGGGTAGTTAAGTAATCACTATGGCTTGCTCCACCAATAATAGAGAAATGTTTTTTATTTATTTCGATTTTACATATGGAGGCATGGTTCTTTATATTAGAAAATTCTCGTTTCTCAGTTTCTGACCTGTTCTAAAACTGTATCCCACATAACTACAATATCTCACCTGCAGTAACCTAAAGCAAGATCCAACATAGATACCGGGACATCCGGGCCACTTGAATTTATAAATAATGTTAGATTTCATGAAGGTCGGCAGTTTGTCCTTGTAGCCAAAGAATACACCAATCTTGAGTGGATTGATTGGAATTAATTTTATCTTAAGACAGCCAAATTCCTGTTCAATTACTTGTTTAAGTCCGGCTGAAAACTTGTTGTCAGAAATAAATGGGATTGTGGCATATATATTTTTCTTTAAGGCATTATAACAGGGTGTCGGATTAGAGGAGTGTTGTGACAGCAGTCTGTTAATGACTTTAAAAACCATATTTTCAGGATAGGAGTTCTGTAAGAAAAATTTGACTAGAAATAAAATCTTATGAAAAAGAGACCAACTTGAAGAATAACGAAGAGCCCTGTAAATCAAAGTGCATATGGGATTTAGTTTAAAGTTCTTTAAGCATGAAGTATAGAAGTTGTTAGCATGTTCAGTGTATGTTTTTTTCCTATACACAGATGTAGTAAATTCACCATTGTCTCTGCTTACATTGATATCTAAAAAAGGTAAAGAGTTGTTGCTTTCGTTTTCCATGGTAAACTTTATATTTTGATGTTGCGTATTAATATGGTCCAGAAACATCTCTCTGTGCCAAGGTTCCTTGAATAACGCAAATGTGTCATCAACATATCGTCTATAATAGACAGGTTTACACACATCCGGACAATTAGTTGAAAAGGTTTCTTCTAAGAAAGCCATGAAAATATTAGCAAACACAGGTCCCAATGGGGAGCCCATGGTAACTCCATCGACCTGCAAAAAGAGCTGACCATTAAAAACAAACATTGAGTCTTGCACAACAAGCTCAAGAAACGTCTTAAAAATTTGTCCATTAAAACCTTGAAAAACTATGTGATCGTCATAAAAATCTTGTCTAAAATAGTGTTGATGGTTTCATTCCGAGGCATAGTTGTGAAAAGAGATTCTACATCGAGGCTTGTCATGTGTAGATCACCATCTTGTAGGACTATTTGTTTCTGGAACTCATAACCACTTTTAAGTGAAAATTGGTTGTAAGCGAAATCATTGAGTAACGAAACAAGGTATTATGATATTGTATAAGAACGGCTGTTATAGGCTGCCATGATTGGTCTGATAGGAACTCCTTCCTTATGTATCTTAGGGAGACCATAGAGAATACTAAAAGAAGAACCTGTCACAAATAGTTTCTGATACGTAACTTCATCTAAAATACCCTCATTTTTTAATTTCCTCAAGAATCTTTTAATTAGTAAAAGCCACAGAAGATATGAGCGGTATATCCCTTCCCTTGCACAAAATAATCACAAAGAATATTCCCGGTCGTAACAGTACAACCCTTGATGAGTATTATAATCATATGTTCCCTAATCAACCTGTTAATTGATCCTAGCAATGAAGAAATTTTTAATTATCAAATGATTTATTGACGTCCATCTCAGTATTTTCCTTATTATTAGGATTATTATTACCATAATCTCTGTCACAAACACCGTTTTCCGATAAATTCATCTTTTTAGTGTATGTTATCAGCAGAGAACAGCATATTTGCTGAATCAGAGGAGAAGTTTGAGGAAGACGAAAGCTTAAGACAAAGTACGACAAGAATCGGAGGAAATGGAGAGAAAGAGAAAGCGAGGAGAGGATACATGGGAGAAGGCATAGACGAATTAAGGATGGAAGTGGAAAGAGAGAACGAAGAAAATTATGAAGAAATAGTGGAAATGAAAAGCGAAAAAGAGAAGATATAGAGCAGTGAGTTGAAGAAGAATTAAAGGACGATGAAAAAGAGGATGCCTGGAGAATTTATATTATATGTAAAGGGTGTTTCGAAATTAGAGGCCCCCCCTCTACAGCATAAACTAAAATTGATATGGACAAAAACAAAAGTAATTCAGAACAGGTATTTATTTAAGTTTCTCTCTGAGTATATAATATTTTGTGTGGCGGCCATTTGCCTGTACCACAGCCTGCATTCTTGAGGGATATGATTTCAGCAAATCATAAAAATGCTGAGACTCAAACTCCATTTCCCTGAGCACTTCAGTCACCTCTCTTCACAGGTCGTTGAGGCTTGGTATACCACCATAGTTCACTGTGCGCACTTCAACACAATCCTTTAAGATACTACCAATGTTTTCACACACATTAAGGTCAGGGGAGCTACCTGGAAATTCACTTGACGAGAAGAAATCGATACCACTGTTTCGAAGCAGCTCCTGTGTCTGAAGAGCCTTGAAACATGGTGTCTTATCAAGCAAAAATGTGACTTCTTCAACAGATAACACATTTTCAGGATCTTTGAGGAAAGGAAATACTCCATCAGTAAGCACAGTTTCTCTGAAGTATTCACCATCCAGGACTGTCCTTTTTCTTTGATGATCCACATTAACCATTTGGCTGTGAAACAGAGAAAAATTCCCAAAGATTCAGAAAATGTCACCACTTGGTGAAAGCGCACGTCTTCGCTGATGTCACCCAACTTTGCAGCCTAAATGATGCCATTTTTATGATTTGGCTTCCTGACTGTGTAAATGAAGAATTCATCTGATGCGGCAACATGGAGAGAGTCAGCTTCGTCCCAATCTTTAAGAAATGAACCACAAAACCATGCACGGTCTTCTCTCTGTTTCTGAGTGATGTTGGGCTTGCTGCTAACATGAAATGGCTTGATACCAGATTTTTTCAACTCACGATATACAGCACTATAACTTCTCTTCTTTCCCCTTTTTGTTTCTAGTTCAAGCGCCAATTTACGTAAAGACTTTCCTGGTCTACCCACTGCCTCAGCTATGATGTCTTTTGACTCCTGAGAAAGGACTTCAGGCCTTCCAAGATTTTCACTCTTTTCGTGATGACAGTCATATGGGTTTTTGTTCCAGTTTCTTTTAACAAAGGATTCATCTCCTTTAATGTATTTAGCTATCTAGGAATGTGAAATGAAGGATGCCTCAGCATCCCTGGCCTCTCTGAAGGTTATAGCCTGGATTTGGTCAATCCATCTGATTTCCTCTGAATCGTTAGCCATGGCTGCATCTAACTCCGTTACTCAGCCTGAAAATAAAAGAAATGTAAAATGAAAAATAGCTTAATAGAAACTTAAAATAATGTACTTGGAGATAGGCTATAGCAGAAAACTTCATAACTTTCCACTTTTTCTGTGGAGGGGGCCTCTAATTACGAAACACCTAGTATATATGTATGTATATATATATATATATATATATATATATATATATATATATATATATATATATATATATATATATATATATATAAGTGAATGTTTGTATGTTTGTTTGTCCACTATAGAAATCTGAACTGCTTGACAGACGCAGAAAAAAATTTGCACGTGGCTTCTGTGTCACCCCAGAAAGGTTTATAACTCAAAATTAAATCCCTACCCTGTGACAGACATACAAACACAGACAAAACAAATGAAATTTTCGTTTTTACGTCACCTTTTCCTTCAACTTTCTTGGTTAATTCTCATTTTCCACTGACGCTCCACCTTTTATTCGAGGCACTGTCAGACATAAGATTTCATTAAACTCTTCCCACTGCAAACCCTATCATCAGTTTAGTACATCCAAAAAATTAAACAAATGTCTTTGACTGTATTAGAATTACTTTCATTCAGTCATAAAGCAATGTAATTCAAAATATAACTTCTACTACCACACCAGTCAGACCCTACTGTTCCCGTAAGAAAAAAAATACTAACAGAAGATGTTTCTGTCACAGGCTTACCCCCTCATTAAAAAACTACTCAGTCGAAATTACCACATTTTTTCAGTGCTCATCTAAAGCCAAACGTATCTTAATCATACCCTGCCAATAAAATACAAATTCTTAAGTACCTTGTGGCATTACCATCACCATCTAAGTACTTAATCCGCACAAAAAAAAAATGTAGTTATGGCCATAACTTTGGAGATCAAAACCAATTTATTGCCATCTGCGCAGACTAAATGCGTCTGTGACAAAGCTACCTCCCATTAAAAAATTACTCGCGACGGAATCACCGCATTTTTTTCAGTGTTCATCTTAAGCCAAACGTATCTTAATTATAACTTGCCAATAAAATACAAATTCTCAAGTACCTTGAGGTATCACCATCATCATATCTAAGTACTTAATCCACTAAAAAATCACCATATATCGACAATTT
>NC_089756.1:59204477-59211977 GCF_040412425.1 Macrobrachium rosenbergii
TGATACAGCAAGGAGGTAAAGACGGATCACGGCATACATGAAAGAAAAACAATTCAAAAGCTCAAAACTATATCACAATTATATGACTTCGATAACAGCAAAGGAACAGTAATAAAAACTATAGTAGATGACGTAACTCAAGAACATTGCTCAGTACAGCATCCAAATAAACAAAACTGAAAATGAAAGCACATCTAGGTTTCCAAATTTCTTGCATCTATCATTTTCATATATTGAATTTTTTTTTTTTTATCTAAAATTTAAGTGGGACAACAAAACTTCATTCAGAACTTTCTATTATAGTACACGTGCTTGATAACAGGCGCAAACAATGAGAGCTTGAAGTCAGAAGGTTAATGGTCAGTTTAAGAGGGGCAAAGTCTCTTCCTAAAACGGTCGTACTATAGTAACCCCGCCTTTCTTGTTTACTTGCTAACCTTGTTTACTCTTATTCAGTTTTCATCCTCTGACTTTACTACTGAAGGTAATCTATTTCTTGTTTTGTCATTGTCATTTTTCAATCTTTAAAGCATTTTAATTTTGTAAGCTCTGTTGTCAGTTTTAATTAGTGTTTTTGTATCTTTTAGCCAGAAAAGATGGGATATGGGTGATCCTGAAGCGCACCTATTAATAAATATATCAATGATGAGCTGACTGTTCTTCCTATCCGTACTCCCTACTATATATATGCATATATGTATATATGTATATATATATATATATATATATATATATATTATATATATATATATATATATATATATATATATATATATATATATATATATATATATATATATATATATATATATATATATATCTTTCTATCTATGCATCTATCTCTGTGTCTAACTATCTGTTAATACACACACTAACACACACATATATGTATATATACGTATATATTAACTTTATCACATACACAATTGTTCTGTGTATTAACTAAATTACTAAAAGGGCCTCATTCAAACTGGATGGTATCTATAGATACCATGCAGTTTGAATGAGGTCCTTTTAGTAATATATATATATATATATATATATATATATATATATATATATATATATATATATATATATATATATATATATCATGAAGGAAGCAGTAGGAAAGGCATCCTCATCATCTACAGTTTATTTTCAATGCCGACGTTCCATGACGAATTCCAAGTCGCATTTTCAAGGCTATAAAATATAATATAATTTGCGAACATCAATAACAAATTAATGCAATGGCAACAGCTCTTTATGTAGTAAAAATATTTAAAACAAAACACCTCATTCCAAGACAAGTCAATAATGAGTAAAAGGAGTTCACTAAAATCTTAAAACAACCTTCCTATATGAAAGAAAGAACAAGACTAACATAAATAAGTACAAACAGAGTGAGGAAAACCAGTTGCCCAAACTAGGCTATAAACAATTTCACTGAGGACGATTGAGTATTTAACGACGGCACAGTCTTCCTGATAATTATGGATTCTAGGATGGTTAAGTCGTTGTTGTTCTGCACTCGGCCTAGGATGGAAAAATCCTTGCTGTCAATATAAGTTTTACATAATTTTGAATGATTTCGTATATTTGATTGCTCAGGATTAGATAACCTGCTACCTGTTCTATGACTTATGCCCCTGTGGAATCTATGCGGACCTTCAACAGCCTCCTCGTGCATCCCACATATGTATATCCCGTGATCACATCCCGGGCAAGTGTACTTGTAAACAACGCTGGACGAAAACAGAGGACTGAGCCGGTCTTTGACTCTGAACAGAGACCCTATTGTAAAGGGATTTTTCGGGATGATTTTCAGGTTTAAAGCTGGAAAACTCTTTTGAATAATGGCTGTGCATTTTCTCCTAAAAGTATCATCATGCACGAAAGGGAAACTTGCATACATCTTTAGTTTCGGCACAGTCGATTCAGGTGTTGCCGAGTCATTTCTGTAGTAGCAGTTTATTTAGGGATCTGAAAAAAAGTCGTGATGGAAAACAATTATTATTGAAATATTTCACTAAAAGGATATCTCATCGTGGAAACTCTTCCAGTTTGACGAGTGGGTGTAAGCCCTATGGAGGAGGGTTAAAATAGAGTTCAGTTTCAAATGAAAGAAACACGAACTATAAAAATTCATTCCCAAACCAGTAAATGTATTTTTTCTATACACACCTGTGTAAAAACCTGAGTCACCTCTGGAAATAATAAGATCAAGGAAGGGGAGTTTGTTATTTACCTCCTTCTCCATAGCGAACCTTATGTTTGGATGTTGTCGGATGACGAACTCCAGAAAGGACTCTGCATGACATTCATGACGAAATAGGGAGAACGTGTCGTCAACATATCTTCGATAAAATAGAGGGCGGAACCTAATGGGACATTCTTCTATTATGCGCTCCTCCAGGGAGCACATGAAGATGTTAGCAAAAATTGGACCAAGTGGTGATCCCATGGCCATCCCTTCAGTTTGTTTATACAAACTGAAGGCAAAGGTCGTGTCCAGCACGGCCAGCTCTAAAAGTTGTTTAAAAATGTCCTACTAAAATTATTAAAAATTGCATCTTCATCAGTAAAAAGTTTGCTTAATATTATCTCAGTATTATTATTATTATTATTATTATTATTATTATTATTATTATTATTATTATTATTATTATTATTATTATTATTATTATTGGAGAAGCAATTCCACAGTTATGTATATGTACATATATTTAAAGATAAATATACAACTGTGGATTTGCTACTTCATTTTAAGACTCATGCTACTATGAGTATTTTTTTATTACTACTTTTTTTTTTTTTTTTAGAATATGAATCCAATTCATACGGGACAAGCATACAGGGACCATTGACTTGAAATACAAGCCTCCAAAGTATATGGTAGACAGGTTTTCCAGGAATATTGGAAAAGTTTTCCAAAAGTGTCTTTAATAGTGTTCTTGAAGACTCTAAAACTTATTTCTTTTCCGAAGAAGAATTTTTATTTAAATAAGACAAGCGATTTAAACTACTCTGTATCCTTCAAAAATCTACTATTATAATTTGATGCTGGTACCATAAAAACTATATATTTATAACTTACTCTGCTATGCGAAAAACTTAATCATTCCTTGCTGGAGGCAGCCATCTCTCTCTCTCTCTCTCTCTCCCCTTAATAAGGTGATCAATGGCAATGGAGAAGCCTTGTTAAAACAAAAAGGTCACTTTTCTCTTGAAGCTGACTGGATTACTGGGCGCTAGTGATGACCATTTCAGGAAACAGAAATTCTTGAGACCACCTTATTTTTAACTATTGGGAAAAATTAACGCACACAGACGCACAAACCAGTGTATACACACACACACACACACACACACACATATTATATATATATATATATATATATATAAAATATATGTATATATACTTATATATACATTTATATTTATGTATATGTATCTATCTATAATAATAATTTAGCATTTTTTTAAAGAAATAAAGTTGATCTTGTCCTTTTCCTCGTCGGGGTGAAATTTTCTATCTAGAAAGCTTTATTGCATATACGAAAATAGCATTTTTTTAAAGAAATAAATGTAAATGTAGCGCATACAAAAAATCATCATCGTATATATTTCCCTCGTCGTCGGGAGTGAGATATCTATCTATCTATCTATCTATCTATCTATCTATATATATATATATATATATATATAGATATATAAATATATGTAGATTTATACTATAAAACGCTTATTTATTTCTATATATATTTTTGGAAATATATATATATATATATATATATAAATGTTAATGAAACATATGAAAATGTTTTCATATCCTAATATATGTATAAAATATATATACATATATATGAAAAATATTATATACTGGTTGCCGCTTGCCTCCTTTTTATATATATATATATATATATATATATATATATACTTTATATATATATATATATATATATATATATATATATATATATATATTATATATATATATATGTGTATGTATATATACATATATATATATATATATATATATATATATATATATATATATATATATATATATATATATATATATATATATATATATATATATATATATATATATATATATATATATATATATATATATATATATATATATATATATATATATATATATAATATATATATATATATATATATATATATATATATATATATATATATATATATATAATATATATATATATATATATATATATATATATATATATATATATATATATATATATATATATATATATATATATATATATATATATATATATATATAAATATATATATATATATATATATATATATATATATATATATATATATATATATATATATATATATATATATATATATATATATATATATATATATATATATATTTCTCCCGGCGACGAGAGAAAAGGATACGATGATGATTTTTCACTAAATTTTTAATTTCTTTCTTTTTTAAATATTGATGTTTTCGTGGCAATAAAGCTTTTCAAGAAAATTTCATACCTTCTGCTGCAAGAAAGAATCATTGTCGCCTGGCGCCGTAATATCTTCGTGTTTTTCCTGCAGTCGTTTTAGAATTCTTCCGCTCATGCGTATAGCGCCATCACTCAATAGGTGCACTGACACCAAGGACTACAGTGGCCATCTCAGGGATTCTCCAGGAAGACGTCTTGAAGCCTTCAGAGACAGCATGTGAGCAAAGAAGGCGAAGTTTATGGTTAAAATGAACTGGATGACGAAGCAGATCGACTAAAAGAGATTTTCAAGAGGGAAAAGTACATCACGAGAATGGCAGATAGCTTCAGTCTGTAATTGTTTACTGCTGAAAATATGGACTACTTCGTGGAGCAGTATGAAGTCGAGGTTCCCGCCTTCTGCGATTATTCGGCACCTCTACAGTCGTATTGTCACTCACGGACGCAAGCTCTTCATTCGAAATAAGGAAGGAAATAATCAAGAAGAGAGGAAGACAGTGGAACGGAGGAACTGAAGAATTTATACGAAATAAAAGGTAGAGAACTTGAGGTGTTTTCTAAGCTGATTGAGAGGGGATTTTGATGCCCAAAATTACCGCTTGGAGCAGTTCTTCGCTCGAAATAAGAAAGAGAAGGAACAAAAAGAGACGACATCGGCGTGGAGGTATACTGAAGAATGCTGACGAAGAATAAAGTAGATAACCTGAGGTGTTAGAAACTACTTCAAAGATTTTGGATTCACAGAATTACTTTTCGGAGAAGCAAGGAAGAATCGAAGGGATGATCAATATCGTCAGTAAGAGGGAATCTCATAAGTTTATAGAAGACGACTCCTTAAAGCAAAGAAGCTGTTTATGTGCCAGAAAAAGAACTCCAAGTAATGGTTATCGCGATGTTGAAATGATCTAAAACCTTCGAGATTTTCCTTGAAGACATTTTGAATCCTTCAGTCCTCCGGCTCCTGGAAGGACGAGAGAAATGCCATTCGCGCATGCGCCGAGCTTCAAAGTGTCCAAGAACAATCTCCGAGATGCTTCAAATCGTCTGAAGCCTTCGGAGACAGAAAGTGTCAGTTTTGAAAAGTAGGGTAAGAGAAAGCAAAGAGTATTGGTGAGGGGAAGGGTCCGACCCAGAGGCCGCTTCCTTCCTCCAAGGAAGCAGCCTATGGGTCTGACCCTTCCCATGGAAAGGGCCCAAGCCCTTTAAGGATTGGCCCGAAAAAGCCTACAAGGCTTGCCAGTCTTTTGAGGGCAGCCTTGAAGGGAAGGGTCCGACCCAGAGGCTGCTTCCTCGGAGGAAGGCAGGTATCCTGTCAGGCTGGGGAAGCAGGCCTGAGAGGCCCAAGAACTTCAAGGATGAGGCCCAAAGTCCTCCTAGGCTGGCCAGTCTCTTGAGGGCAGCCTTGAAGGGAAGGGTCTGACCCAGAGGCTGCTTCCTCGGAGGAAGGCAGGTATCCTGCCAGGCTGGGGAAGCAGGCCTGGAGAGGGCCCAAGAACTTCAAGGATGAGGCCCAAAGTCCTCCAAGGATGGCCAGTCTCTTGAGGGCAGCCTTGAAGGGAAGGGTCCGACCCAGAGGCTGCTTCCTCGGAAGAAGGCAGGTATCCTGCCAGGCTGGGAAGCAGGCCTGGAGAGGGCCCAAGAACTTCAAGGATGAGGCCCAAAGTCCTCCAAGGATGGCCAGTCTCTTAAGGGCAGCCTTGAAGGGAAGGGTCTGACCCAGAGGCTGCTTCCTCGGAGGAAGGCAGGTATCCTGCCAGGCTGGGGAAGCGGGCCTGGAGAGGGGCCAAGAACTTCAAGGATGAGACCCAAAGTCCTCCAAGGATGGCCAGTCTTTTGAGGGCAGCCTTGAAGGGAAGGGTCCGACCCAGAGGCTGCTTCTCGGAGGAAGGCAGGTATCCTGCCAGGCTGGGGAAGCAGGCCTGGAGAGGGCCCAAGAACTTCAAGGATGAGGACCAAAGTCCTCCAAGGATGGCCAGTCTCTTAAGGGCAGCCTTGAAGGGAAGGGTCTGACCCAGAGGCTGCTTCCTGAGGAAGGCAGGTATCCTGCCAGGCTGGGAAGCGGGCCTGGAGAGGGCCCAAGAACTTCAAGGATGAGACCCAAAGTCCTCCAAGGATGGCCAGTCTCTTGAGGGCAGCCTTGAAGGGAAGGGTCCGACCCAGAGGCTGCTTCCTCGGAGGAAGGCAGGTATCCTGCCAGGCTGGGGAAGCAGGCCTGGAGAGGGTCCAAGAACTTCAAGGATGAGGCCCAAAGTCCTCCTAGGCTGGCCAGTCTCTTAAGGATAGCCTTGAAGGGAAGGGTCTGACCCAGAGGTTGCTTCCTCGGAGGAAGGCAGGTATCCTGCCAGGCTGGGGAAGTGGGCCTGGAGAGGGACCAAGAACTTCAAGGATGAGACCCAAAGTCCTCCAAGGATGGCCAGTCTCTTGAGGGCAGCCTTGAAGGGATGGGTGGGCAGCCTTGAAGGGATGGGTCCGACCCAGAGGCTGCTTCCTCGGAGGAAGGCAGGTATCCTGCCAGGCTGGGGAAGCAGGCCTGGAGAGGGCCCAAGAACTTCAAGGATGAGGCCCAAAGTCCTCCAAGGATGGCCAGTCTCTTAAGGGCAGCCTTGAAGGGAAGGGTCTGACCCAGAGGCTGCTTCCTCGGAGGAAGGCAGGTATCCTGCCAGGCTGGGGAAGCAGGCCTGGAGAGGGCCCAAGAACTTCAAGGATGAGACCCAAAGTCCTCCAAGGCTGGCCAGTCTCTTGAGGGCAGCCTTGAAGGGAAGGGTCCGACCCAGAGGCTGCTTCCTCGGAGGAAGGCAGGTATCCTGCCAGGCTGGGGAAGCAGGCCTGGAGAGGGCCCAAGAACTTCAAGGATGAGGCCCAAAGGCCTCCAAGACTGGCCAGTCTCTTAACCCTATCTGGTGCAAGTTGGGTCTGGCAGACCCACCCTACGGGATTTTTTTTCATTTTTAGATAATTTTATTTAATAATCGTTTTTAGTTGATTCTATGATGACCAAAATATG